>NC_132883.1:45647098-45729598 GCF_030463535.1 Salminus brasiliensis | reverse complement strand
CAGTTTGACCATCAGTGGATCGTCTATAAGATCTCACAAAGTGAGACCACCGTTCCTCCTCCTGCTGCAGCCTAAATACTGTAATATCCTGATGCGTAACTGCTGTGGTTAGGAAACCTGGTCTTCAGCAGGAGGAGTGTTACCTTGCTGCGGATGCGCAGGTGTGAGTAGGGGACGAACTCTGGCTGCTCAAGGCTGTGGTGCTGAGCCTTCAGGAAGGTGTTGAGCATGCAGACGCCCACGGCAGGAAGAGCCACCAAGAAGGTCAAGATCTTCCAGGTCTTTGCTGTGGACAGAATTACAAACACCAAACACTCAGTCAATGCCACCCTGAGTAAGACATTATGGATATTATGCAGAAGAAAAACTTCAAGAACATCATATTTTTCTTACTTTTAGGTTAATGGACATAAGATAAGCTATGAAATGTGAACCACACAACCCCAGAAATGGGCTTCTTTAAAAAGCAATGGCTCTATATTCAAGACCCACTTAAATGATTTGAGAGCTTCACATTGGTGGAAATCTTTAAAATAATTTTTAATTACTACACAGAACTAATTAAGAGCTTAAAAGGTGTAGATGAAACATTATTACTCAGTAACTATTTTTAATTATTAAAATATCGAATGTGCTGATCAGAACGCCACTGTGCTCGTTAAGCTAATGCTAAGCTAATGTAACCTGTCTGACATTCTACGTGGTTTAAAGTTTCACTTCCTAAAAACACGTTAAAATTATACATCATTTCAAACCTTTAAAGGCCGGGTAATTCGGTAGTTCCAGCTATATTTCAAATACATATCTAGATTAATACATATTTTTGAATTTCAGCATTAGCTTCAGGCTCAGCGCAGCGGCGCAGCGGCGCAGCAGCAAGGTCACCGTGTTCCGGGAACTTCCTCGCTGTCAGCCCCCAAAAGCCCCCCAAAGCCCCCCAATTCCTCCGGGTTTCCCTCGAGGAGATACTCAGCAAGCTTACCTCCCTGGTCGCCGTGAGCTACAGCGGACAGCTGGCGGGTCTGGGCCCGAGGAGCGGAGCGCAGGACAGCGCTAGAGAAGCGGCCGGACAGAGCCATGTTAGCGGGGTAATGCTGCGGCCACACAGCCAGCTTTAGCACAGACAGCCGGAGTGCCGCCTACAGAGCCGGAGGACCACTGTGCCTGTAGAGTCAACCCCTTATTTCATTATTAGCATTTTATTTCTAACTAAGCCAAATACTAATTCACGGAGGAAATTCACTTTTAATTCGTTTTTAAAATAATAAATAATTTCTCTCTTTTTGTTATTTGTAGTTTTAAATCGGAGGCGTTTCAGCCAAAAACTACAATACCCAGAGGCACTGCGTCCCCCACCCTCACCAGGCGAAAAGCGGGCTAGCTAACTAACAATTCTAAAGAATTAATTAATAATGTTGTGAAATATTATACAAAATTATTGTCAAATTGTATTTATTGTCAAATTCAATGATCATTTATTACCATTTATTCAATTTCAGCTTCTGTCTGCTGGCATTTTAACATGTTTGTGATACAAGTAAATAAAACAGTAGCTAACCTTTTATTAAAGAGATGATGAGATCTACACACCTGTGCAGCGCTTACTCTTACATGTGATTAAGTATTAAAAATTACTGTGCTTTCTATTATATTATATTATATACTAAACTACATGATTTTTGTAGCTATAGCTTCAATATGGGTGCTACAGATCAAACAGCTAAAGCTGCAGTTTTGAAAGGATCACATTCTTTCCAATATTTTAGAAAATCCATTAATTCAGATTTATAAACACTAAAGACAGATATGAACATGAACATTTTAGCCTGGTTATCTTGTGTATCTGAAATGTTAATGATAGTGTGAATATTAATTAAAGGGTAGCCCTCTTGCTTTCCTGTAATCTGTAATTCCTGAACACAAGCTAACCTAATCCAACCCAATCAAACCAATGTAGTCTAATCTAATCTAGTCTAATTTAGCCTAGCCTAATGTAATGCTATTCATTAGAATTAGAATGAAAGCTAATCTAATCTTGTCTAGTCTTATACATTTTACTATAACCATTTATAATTTAATCTAATCTAATATACTTTTATTTCATTTAATTTTAATTTAAGATAATCCTAATTTAAATAATCTAATAATCTAGCCTAATTTTACCATCATAATCTAATCTAATCCAGTCTAATATAACATAACATAACATAACATAATGTAATTAAATCAAATTCTAATCTGATCTAATCTAATCTAATCTTGTATAATCAGATGTTATATCAGTATGTTTTTACATGTCCTTCTTTTCTTCTGAGCAGTGATGGAGTCTGTTGGAGTCTGCTAGCTAACAAACAGTGAAGTTAGACTGTCAATAATCTCATCTGTAAACTTTTATCTTTGTGTTTATGGACTAAAGGAAGTCACGCCGTGTTCTAAACCCCATCTGTTTACCAAACTAGTGAAGATCCAGATGACCTAGAGATTTGTTGGTGTGTGTTTACAGAGATGAGATTGGTGATGAGATCGTCTCAGGCTGTGTCGTAGACTGTGCCCTGTTCACTATCCCCTACAAGCAAAACTCCAGATCACTATATAGAGCACTACTATAATAGGGAACATAATTCCACAAGGTAGTGAATGATGTCGGACATGTTGTTATACCAGTGAACTCGGTCGGCCTTCCCCAAAGAAGCGGCACATAAATCAAACAGAGCAATGTACACTACATATATACCCCAACCCCAAAGTAGTGCACTATATAGTGAATAGGGCACAGTTCCGGACACAGCTATAGTCTTGTGTAGGCTACGCTAATATTCTAATAAATATAACGTCAAATATGGAGTAAGAATGAAGTAAACACTGGTTGAGGAAAATATCATTTCTAAAAGGTTTCCCATAAAGCCTGTAAAAGGCCAGAAAGGCAGACTGGAGCAGGGCCTTTTAGACTGTACAGATTGAAGATGACCCCGAACTGGTCCTGTCCTGTTTTTCAGTGTTTGCAGTAGCCGCCAGCGTGGACAGAGAGGGACAGAGACGGTGAAGAGCAAAAAGCAGGCAGACTGCAGACTCACTCTGAAGAAAAGGTAAGACTGTAAGGCTGAAGGCCTCCGTCTGAAGGGTCTGATGGGCCTGAAGAGCGAAGTAAGCTCAGATCTTTCACAGTTTAGCTGCTAAAAGACGTTGGTGTTTAAAATTCAGCTTGTTTTGGACGAGGTGCCTGAACTGTCCATCTGTGACTGGCGCAGTCTGTTTGTTTAATACACATATACTGAATATTTATCACTCCAGGCTCAAATCTATTAATATAATAACTAATTAAGCTGGAAATAGGCCTTATATTGTGGTTTTAATTCCTACATTTAAACAGATTTGCTTTAAAAAGGAGACAAACTGATTTCTAAACCATTTGAGCTTCAACAGTCAGTAGTTCTTCAGTTTTACTGTCCTTCTCCACCTGTTTTAATGCTTTTATGGGTCTGTGTGGTGTTTTACAGAGATAATGATGGTAGTGTTAGTAACGGGAGAAGTCTGAGTACTGTGTTGATCTACAGGTTAATGTTTAACACATCTGAGCCATGTCCTCCAAACCTTCACATTTCATACATTTTCTGATCTCCTGTGATACTTCCTAGATCTTATTCTGTTGTTTTCCTTTAATTATTCTAAACTAGTCTAATCAAACTTAATCCAACCCAATCTAACCAGTGTAGTCTAATCTAATCTAACCTAATCCAACCCAATTTAACCAATGTAGTCTAATCTAATCTAATCTAATCTAACCTAACCTAATCCAACCAGTGTAGTTTAATCTAATCTAATCTAACCTAACCTAATCCAACCCAATCAAACCAATGTAATCTAATCTAATCTAGTCTAATTTAGCATGTCTGAGCCTAATCTAATGTCATTTATTAGAATTAGAATTAAAGCTAATCTAATCTTGTCCAGTCTAATCCATTTTATTATAACACTTAATAATAAAAAATATTTTAATTTTAATTTAATATAGCTAAAATAATCTAATAATCGATCCTAATTTTTACTATTATAATCTAATCTAATCCAGTCTAATGTAACATAACATAACATAATCTAATGTAATTAAATTAAATCAAATTCTAATCTAATCTAATCTTGTATAATCAGATGTTATATCAGTATGTTTTTACATGTCCTTCTTTTCTTCTGAGCAGTGATGGAGTCTGTCGAGTATGATCGGTTCACATCGGCTACATCTGAGATCATTGACCAGGAGCCTCCATACACACCCAGTCAGTCTCTCTCTCTCTCTCTCTCTCTCTCTCTCAAACACACACACACACAAACACACACACACACACACACACACAAACACACACTTACTCAAACATGTTGATCACGTGTTAAAGCTTTAATTTTCATTAGCACGGCTGTTTCTGAACACTGGGTATCTCTAACTCACACCATATATAAGTCCCCTTCCAAAGCATAATCGAATCTAATCTGATCTGATCTAATCTAATCAACCTTAAAATAATTTAGTGTAATCTAATCTAATCTATTCTAATCTTGAACATCACCTAACCTGACCAAATGTACTCTAATCTAATCTAACATATACTAATATAAAATAACCTAATCTAATCATATTCAACCTAAATTAAACCATAGAAATCTGATCTAATCAAATCTGTCATAAATTGTGTATGACGGCACTCAGACATGTTTCAAATGTCTGTTTACCCAGAGTGTTCTTAACATTAAAAAGTGTGATTTAACGTAGTATATCTCACTATGTAGTTTGATGGTGTGTGATGGTGTGTGCTGGTGTGTGATGGTTTGTTTAGATCGACAGAACAGGAGGATTTTCGTAATGTTCGGAGTTCTCTCTCTATTCTTGCTCACATTAACTCTTACAGTGGGAATTAAATGTAAGTAATCTTAGTTTTACTGTAATCAATGTATACACTGTTAAAATGTGTCTACCTGTAATTAATGCTATATAACATTAGAATAATCCCCACAAAACATTAAGTCAGTGGTCAGTGAGAGTGTGTACTTATAATTAACTCTATATAACATTAGAATAAACCTAAATACACATAAGGTCAGTGGTAGATTGTTCTGTTGGTCAGTAAAGTTATTGATATGGTTACAAATACAGAACAAAAGATATAAACACAAAACCACCAGTAAAATAACAGTTTACTCTCAGTCACTCAGGTCAGTCTGCAGGTGTCTGATCTGATGGAGTCACTGGACATGGTCAGCAATTCCATTAAAGTATTGCAGAAAGGTCAGAACCTCATCCACCTTATCTCATACTCTCTCTCATGCCTCTTTGTCTCTCTCCTGCTCTTTATAATACTATTATACGAACAGTAATATTTAATATTAACATTACGTTTATACATTTACATTAATATATATATATATATATATATATATATATATATAGTTACAAAGAAAAAGTGTTTAGAAACAAAGCATACCTGTTATTTATTAATATTTCTTATAATATTGCTGTATTTATGTTCAGCTCATGCCCAACTCTTCTCTTTGTCTGGAGTTTAGTTAGTTCTACGAATCCTGAGCCCATAACACCAGTCAGAGGTGAGAACCCACATCCAGCATAGACTCTTTTACCATCTCACTGTGTCAATTTTAGCCAAAATGGGTCTGTGTGTGTGTGTGTGTAGGTCCCTGTGAAGAGGACTGGACATATTTTAAAGATAAGTGTTACTTTGTATCGAAAGTGAGGAAGAGCTGGGAGGATGCAGAGAAAAACTGTATCCAGAGAAAGGCGCACTTACTGGTGGTGAATAACGCAGAAGAACAAGTAAGAGCTCATCACGCTGTGTCTAACCCAGTCTAACTCTCATCACACTCTGTCTAACCCAGTCTAACCCAGATCACACTGCGTCTAACCCAGTCTAACTCTCATCACACTCTGTCTAACCCAGTCTAACCCAGATCACACTGCGTCTAACCCAGTCTAACTCTCATCACACTGTGTCTAACCCAGTCTAATGCTCATCACACTGTGTCTAACCCAGTCTAACACTCATCACGCTGTGTCTAACCCAGTCTAATGCTCATCACGCTGTGTCTAACCCAGTCTAATGCTCATCACGCTGTGTCTAACCCAGTCTAATGCTCATTACACTGTGTCTAACCCAGTCTAATGCTCATCACACTGTGTCTAACCCAGTCTAACCCAGATCACACTGCGTCTAACCCAGTCTAACTCTCATCACACTCTGTCTAACCCAGTCTAACCCAGATCACACTGCGTCTAACCCAGTCTAACTCTCATCACACTCTGTCTAACCCAGTCTAACCCAGATCACACTGCGTCTAACCCAGTCTAACTCTCATCACACTGTGTCTAACCCAGTCTAATGCTCATCACGCTGTGTCTAACCCAGTCTAATGCTCATCACGCTGTGTCTAACCCAGTCTAATGCTCATCACGCTGTGTCTAACCCAGTCTAATGCTCATTACACTGTGTCTAACCCAGTCTAATGCTCATCACACTGTGTCTAACCCAGTCTAATGCTCATCACACTGTGTCTAACCCAGTCTAACGCTCATCACACTGTGTCTAACCCAGTCTAACTCTCATCACACTGTGTCTAACCCAGTCTAATGCTCATCACACTGTGTCTAACCCAGTCTAACGCTCATCACGCTGTGTCTAACCCAGTCTAATGCTCATCACGCTGTGTCTAACCCAGTCTAACTCTCATCACGCTGTGTCTAACCCAGTCTAACGCTCATCACATTGTGTCTAACCCAGTCTAACACTCATCACACTGTGTCTAACCCAGTCTAATGCTCATTACACTGTCTAACCCAGTCTAACGCTCATCACACTGTGTCTAACCCAGTCTAACACTCATCACACTCTGTCTAACCCAGTCTAACCCAGATCACACTGCGTCTAACCCAGTCTAACGCTCATCACACTGCGTCTAACCCAGTCTAATGCTCATCACACTGTGTCTAACCTGGTCTAACCCAGTCTAACGCTCATCACACTGTGTCTAACCCAGTCTAACCCAGATCACACTGCGTCTAACCCAGTCTAACGCTCATCACACTGCGTCTAACCCAGTCTAACGCTCATCACAATGTGTCTAACCCAGTCTAACGCTCATCACACTGCGTCTAACCCAGTCTAATGCTCATCACACTGTGTCTAACCTGGTCTAACCCAGTCTAACGCTCATCACACTGTGTCTAACCCAGTCTAACCCAGATCACACTGCGTCTAACCCAGTCTAACGCTCATCACACTGCGTCTTACCCAGTCTAACGCTCATCACAATGTGTCTAACCCAGTCTAACGCTCATCACACTGCTTCTAACCCAGTCTAACACTCATCACACTGTGTCTAACCCAGTCTAACACTCATCACACTGTGTCTAACCCAGTCTAACGCTCATCACACTGTGTCTAACCCAGTCTAACCCAGATCACACTGCGTCTAACCCAGTCTAACACTCATCACACTGTGTCTAACCCAGTCTAATGCTCATTACACTGTCTAACCCAGTCTAAGGCTAATCACACTGTGTCTAACCCAGTCTAACACTCATCACACTCTGTCTAACCCAGTCTAACCCAGATCACACTGCGTCTAACCCAGTCTAACGCTCATCACACTCTGTCTAACCCAGTCTAACGCTCATCACACTGTGTCTAACCCAGTCTAACCCAGATCACACTGCGTCTAACCCAGTCTAACGCTCATCACACTGTGTCTAACCCAGTCTAACCCAGATCACACTGTGTCTAACCCAGTCTAACACTCATCACACTGTGTCTAACCCAGTCTAACACTCATCACACTGTGTCTAACCCAGTCTAACACTCATCACACTGTCCAATATCTCTCTCTCTCCCTGTTGTTAACACAGGACTACATCTCCCAGGTCATTGAAACTCATGCTAATTTCTGGATTGGTCTGGTTGAGAGAGAAGAGGGACAGTGGACTTGGGTAGATGGAACAGACTTCTCAAAAACTCAACAGTAAGACTTGTTCAAGACTGAACCTCCATCTCTCACATCAATAACAGGGGAACTCCACCAACCTTCATAGCGCTTCACACCATACCCTCACACCCACCAAACCCCACTCTGAATGAGTCTGTCTACGTTTTAATGGTTGAAGAAGATGCATGGTGCCCTCTAGTGGCTTTAACATAGTGATGTTAGTGTTAAAGGGTCCTTAGGCTATGGTTTGACATAAACCCATGTCCACAAAAGACCTATGGATTCTTTAACGGTTCTTTAAAGGCCTGGTTAAATGCATGGGACACCTCTTCTATTTAAAGAGGCTTCAGTATGGCACCAAATAGGCCATCGCTGTTGTTTATGTGCTTACCTCGCTAAAGTGGCCTTAATAGTCTGACCTCAGTGCTCTTCCTGTCTTCAGCTTCTGGGACGATGGTCAACCAGATAACTGGGATGTCCGTGTGAATGGTGAGGACTGCGGTCAGCTTCATGCTCGAAGCACAGTGACCCATAGGCCGTGGAACGATGCAGACTGCACGCTGCCGTACAAATACATCTGTGAGGGACCGTCCAGGAGACATTGACCTCACACAGCGGCAGCTGAGCATCCCCACGTCCACTGCATGTTCATGTTTACTTCAGACTGGTGTCATCCGGTCCCCGCAAAGTGATAAATACACATTTACACACATAACACAGTTCAGAATAGTTCAGTTTAGAAGCTCTTCACTTCAGCTGTGATGAGTCGTTATTCTTAATGAACTCCTAATTAATCTAATGATAAGTGTACATCACACACTCATAGAGTTTTGGAAGCCTGTGAATAAATATATTTAAAAATTCTTAATCTTTTATAATTAGGGTGAAAAAGCATCCCGAATCATGAAAAAACTGTACTCTTCTATTAAATGCATTCAGCTACTTAACTACTTTAGGTGAACCATGTCTAATGCCAGGCGTGGGCTAGAGGGGTATAAAGCCCCTTTAAAGAGCCCCTAAAGAGGAGCTGTGGAGCAGTGAAAGAACTGTGTTCTCTGGAATGATGGTGGTGCAGCTCCATCCAGTACTTTTAGATGGGATGAGTTGGGGAGTTGGGGATGATGAGGTATTGGGGTTTGTGATCATCATCCAACATCCTGACCTCACTAATGCTCTAGTGGCTGAATGCAATCAAATCCTCACAGCAATGTTCCTCTTTCAAAATCTAGTAGAAAGACAGTAGAGACAGTTACTCCAACAAAAACAGAAGCAACTCTTTTTAATACCCATAATTTCAGAAGAAACAGTGAATGAACAGGTGTCCCAATACTTTTGTCCAAAGTGCAGTGTGATTTAGTGTGTTAACACTGGTAAAGTTTCAGAGCCTGTACAGTCCACAAATCGTCACTGTCCTGCAAAGACCTTGCAGAAATGTCAAACAGCAGCTTCACAGGAGGAGCAGACAGCTTCTGGACTTTGGAGATGATTCCTGATGGTTGGAGGAGGAATGTGTCACAACACACAGTTCCAGGAAAGACTTTCATAAGTGTGATTAATATGATGTGTTAGTGCAGCCAATAGTTTTATAACAACAGCACACACACACACACACACACACACTCTCAAATACGTTACAAACTATAAATACAAACTAAACTATATATATATATATATATATATATATATATATATATATATATATATATATATATAATATCTGCAGATTTGACTGTGTTCTCATTTCAGGTCATAATGAAGGTCACACAGCTGTTAAACTGACCAATGCAATGTTCTTTAAAATCATTTAAACATCTTTAAACATCATTTAAAAAACATTCTTGTAATTAAAAAAGAATTTTAATGTAAAAAAATGTTTCAAGTAATTTCATGAATGTTTCAAATCAATTTCAAGTAATTCCTTTACTATTAAAGTAACTCTTATTATCAAAAAACTCTCTCTTACTCTTCTTGAAAAGTTTTATTTTTATTTTTATTTGTTAGATTTTGAGAACATTCTTGTTCTTTAAAAGTAAATTATTTTTTTTTTTAATATTCATTCCTTTTCTTTAAAGGTAAATTTAAAATCATCCCTGTTTTACTTTTATTCTTTACAATAAATTCTAAATATTTGAAAAACATTACATCATTCACTCTTCTTCTGCTTAAAAAAAAACTTAGTCATTAGAAACTGTTCTATATTAGTATATATAGTATTTTATATATAGTATTTATAATATAGTAGTAAAGTACACGTTTTATTCTTTAAACATACTTTTGAAAATTGTTATTTCATTTTCTTTAAGTAATTGTAAATATTCATTCATTTAAAGTCATTCCCGTTGTTTTAAAGTTACTCTCGGTTTCAATAATGAATTCTTTAAACGTTATTCTAAAATCATTCCTGGTCTTTTAAGGTCCTTCTCGTTCTGTCCTCAGACAGTTCAGTCCTCTAATCCTCATGCCTGCACTTTTCATCTGTATTCGCTAAATAAACAGGAAACAGAGAACCACTTCCTGTTACACATTGACTACAGTAATAATGACGGAGAGGTCAGCTGGGGTCATCAGGCCGTGCTGGTCAGTTTCAGTGACAGCAGGGTGAGGGTGAGAGCGGTCAGCACAGAGCTGCCGGACGCCCGGGAGCCTGATTTACACACACTGGAGGGCAGGTCGTTGTTGGACGCGTTGTAGGGGGTGACTCCGAAACACGCAGAGGCCACCCGGTCACACTCGCAGATAAACATGTCACACGCCGAGTTACTGTCTGAGACACACACACACACACACACACACACACACACACACACACACACACACTGGTGTTAATCAGAGGGGTTCATTCATGCTGGATTCAGGGTTCTGGTGTCAGGGTGGCCAGGCTGTGTGTGTGGACTCACTCAGACAGGTCACTGTGTTGGTGGAGGAGTCACACTGGAACTTGTAGATGTTGGTGTAGGGGCTGTCAAAGGGGGACCCGCAGGAGCTGAGGTTTTTGGCCTGTGAGTAGCAGCCGTCGTGAACAAAACAGCATCTGTTAACAGGTTAACACACGTTAATAGCATCCCACTGTGATGCTCAGCATCTTCAAATCACAGGCCATAACCTCCCCGACTGTTATTCAGTCGTTCACTGCAGTGCAAACTGACGGAGCTACCCTTCAGATCCAGAAGGCCTGGAGCAGCTGGCAGCTCAGGGGTATCAAACCAAAACACAGCTAATGTATTGTACGTATTTACTACATATATATATATATATATATATATATATATATATATATATATATATATATATATATCATTTCCACACATCCAAAGAGCCCCTCCCCACACCGCACCACCTCTTCTCCATCTATGAACACCACCACACACCCACAGGTATTTATTCTAGCCCCATCATCCTAATGCAGCGCCATCTGCAGGAGCCTGAAAGTACCTACATATAATAAATAATAGGTTAGCATTAACCTGGTTTTGTTACACACACACACACACACACACACACACACTGTACTGACTGGTCTAGTTGGTCCACCGGTGTGCCCTGGCCGCCTAAACCACAGTAACAGCCGTAATTTCCAAAATCCTCCAGCGGAGAGCTGTTCGGCAACACACACTTAATCATCTCTCTGAACTGAATCAGATTGCGCTCACCTGCATCTGCACAACACACACACACACACACACACACACACACACAGAGGGGTCAGTGTGTGCTAATGAGTGTATCTGTTCTGTACAGACTGACTCAGAAAGACTGAAGTGTGTGTGCCACTCACCCACATTCCCGTCACTCATAGAAACCAGCACACACACACACAGGAACAACACAGCAGCTACACACTCCATCTCCCCGAGGAAGAGCTGAGGATGAAGCAAATATTACATTCCCATGTTACAGTCATCCCCGTACTGTTACAGTCATTCCCGTACTCTTACAGTCATCCCCGTACTGTTACAGTCATTCCCGTACTCTTACAGTCATCCCCGTACTGTTACAGTCATCCCCGTACTGTTACAGTCATTCCCGTACTCTTACAGTCATCCCCGTACTGTTACAGTCATTCCCGTACTGTTACAGTCATCCCCGTACTCTTACAGTCATCCCCGTACTGTTACAGTCATCCCTGTACTGTTACAGTCATTCCCGTACTGCCCTACTGTACTCACGTAGTTAAAGTCATTACTGTCATTTTATACTTTGTTGTTATTGTCATGTTATTGTTTTTATTATAATAACTGACCTGAATAGTGGGGGTGACAGACATATACATATACAGATTATGATATATACAGTATATATATCCTCACTGTTAGAACAAAACCCTGTGAAACCCTGTGATAGAATTTCCACTGCAGCTCAATAACAGAGACGTGTCCTGATGGTTGGAGGAGGAATGTGTCATAACACACAGTTCCAAGAAAGACTGCAGGTTTTCATTAGCATGATTGATATGATTTGTTAGTGCAGCCAATAGTTTCATCACAACAGCACACACACACACACACACACACACACACACACAAAAGTATAAACATGTAATAATATGCCCCATATGTATTATTTATATTCCCACATGGTCATTCCCAAAGTGTTACAGTCATCCCCACACTGTTAGTCATTCCCATAGTGTTACTGTCATTCCCATTCTGTTAGTCATCCCCAAACATTTAGTCATTCCCATAGTCTTACAGTCATTCCCATAGTGGTACAGTCATTCCCATACATGTAGTCATTCCCATAGAATTACAGCCATTCCGATACTGTTAGTCATTCCTAAACTGTTAGTCATTCCCATTCTGGTAGTCATTTGCATTCTGTTAGTAATTCCCATACATTTAGTCATTCCCATAGAGTTACAGCCAGTCCTATACTGTTAGCCATTCCCATTCTGGTAGTCATTCCCAAAGTGTTACAGTCATTCCCATAGTGGTACAGTCATTCCCATACTGTTAGTCATTCCCGTTCTGGTAGTCATTCGCATTCTGTTAGTCATTCCCATACATTTAGTCATTCCCATAGAGTTACAGCCATTCCCATTCTGGTAGTCATTCCCAAAGTGTTACAGTCATTCCCATAGTGGTACAGTCATTCCCATACTGTTAGTCATTCCCGTTCTGGTAGTCATTCGCATTCTGTTAGTCATTCCCATTCTGTTAGTCATTCCCATACATTTAGTCATTCCCATAGAGTTACAGCCATTCCTATACTGTTAGTCATTCCAATAGTGGTACAGTCATTCCCATAGTGGTACAGTCATTCCCATTGTTAGTCATTCCCATTCTGGTAGTCATTCCCAAAGTGTTACAGTCTTTCCTTTAGTTTCATCAAACATTCTCAAACAACCAGTGTTTTACACTGTATCACACTGAGTCATGTTATTGTTTTTATTATAATAACTGACCTGAATAGTGGGGGTGACAGACATATACATATACAGATTATGATATATACAGTATATATATCCTCACTGTTAGAACAAAACCCTGTGAAACCCTGTGATAGAATTTCCACTGCAGCTCAATAACAGAGACGTGTCCTGATGGTTGGAGGAGGAATGTGTCATAACACACAGTTCCAAGAAAGACTGCAGGTTTTCATTAGCATGATTTGTTAGTGCAGCCAATAGTTTCATCACAACAGCACACACACACACACACACACACACACACAAAAGTATAAACATGTAATAATATCCCCCATATGTATTATTTATATTCCCAAATGGTCATTCCCAAAGTGTTACAGTCATTCCAATAGTGTTACAGTCATTCCCATACATTTAGTCATTCCCAGCGTTGTCTGTGTATTTATCTCCATCATCTTAAAGACATTTTATATAGTGTTACAGTCATTCCCATCATGTTACAGTTATTCCCATTCAGTACACACACACAAATTAATGTGAATATATAAATATTAATCATGTTGGAACTAAACCATGTTCAAAACAGCAGCTGATGTTAAAACAGTGAAAGTCAATGTGGCCTACTATTTTTCACTGTTTCCAAGTCCTTGTAGGGCGCTTCTAGTGGGCCTTTCATCACAACATTCGAATTTGCATGCAGAGACGGTTTAAAACTGTTTAAATTTACACTGTTTAAATGAACACGTTTAAAGTCTAATAGAAAAAAACCTTCACTCATTAATAGCTGATCTTTCTTACCTTCTTCAATAACAACACTTTAGCTCCTCTGCTCTCAGCAAGCTTTCAGTCCGAATGCGTCTGTTCACACTCCTGCACGTATAGCCTTATTATATATTCTCTGACTAGAATGACTGTAAATGTACATTTACAAAATTTCAATATTTACCTTTAACCCCTCTCTCTCCCTCTCTCTCTCGCTCTCTCTCTCTGGCTGTAATAGCAGTGTCTCGACTGCACATAACACATGTGGGCCAACCTGTCTGGCGGCAATCCACCTCAGAGCATCCCCACACCCTCAACACTGTCTTCTCTATTAAAGGTCTTCTTGTATTTGACAAGACATATGTATATATACACTACCTGCCCAAATGTTTGTGGACACCACTTCTAATGAACGCATTTAGTCAGTTTGTGTTGCACCCATGGCTGACACAGATGTGCAAATGCACGCAAACATACACACACAGCTTGTCTAGTAGAGTACTGCCAATAGATTAGGACTCTGGAACAGATCAACATAATGAACCTATTGGCACCATGTTGCCTAATAATGCCAGGTGTGCCTACGAATGAGCAGGTGTCCCAATACTTTTGTCCACACAATGCATAGAACTAAACTCAGTGCCCAGTGTATTAGAACCATCTCACACAGGCCGCCTCCATTCATCACATTCAGCACTGCCCCAACCTGCTGCCCCAACCTGCCGACTTCCCCACGTCCCTCATCTCTCTCTCTATTCCCGCCCACATTCCTCCTCCATCCTCCACGTTCCCACCACTCCTCCTCCCTCCGTCCTTTTAAAGGCAGCTCAGCAGGAGGATTCTCCAGCTCATGAACAGCCATGCATCTCTCCTGGTTTCTGATCCTAGCCACAGGTGAGTCCACAGCCACAGGTCAGTCCACAGCCACAGGTGAGTCCACAGCCACAGGTGAGTCCACAGCTACATGAGTGTTCAGCTACATGAGTGTTCAGAGACACAGGAAACTCCACAGACACACCTGGATCTATAGCTATAGATTTGCTAAGAGACAGAGGTGGGTCCACAGTTACAGGTGAGTGCATTGACACAGGTGACCTCACAGCTACCTGTGAATGCTTGGCTACAGCAGGGTCTACAGCTATAGGTGCTCCGAAGCTGATGGTCAGCATTCCCAATGTCAAGGAACGGGAAAAGACAATTGAGCTGTGGAGCTGTGGAACCACTGCAATATGGAATAGTCTTTCACATTAATACTGAATAAGCAAGTGTCTGAATACTTTTGGACCTACAGTGTATGATCATGAAACATGCAAGACTACCATGAGAAGAACTTTACATATAATGCTATGAATTGCTGTTTTTCTGCAGTGCTCCACCCTAACCTCCTCCATGAAGGGGTGCAAGGGAAGATGGTGCCGATCGCTTTTTATCACTTCGGTGACATGATCGACTGTACCACGGAGAGCATGGGCTCCCTCAAATACATCGACTACGGCTGCTACTGTGGGATAGGGGGATCTGGCACGCCTGTGGATTCTCTGGACCAGTATGGAGGACGAACGTTTGATATAGAAATGATAAAATAGATCAATTCTTATAGGATAAATAGAAATATTGATTTGATCTTTTTTAGATATTATTATTACTATTGTTATAAGTTATAGGTTAGTCTAGTTTTACACTGGAGCTACACGTAAATGCCCTAATAATGGCTAATACAACCTAATACCCCAACCATTTAGCTGGAGGCAACCTATAAGCCTAATCATCACACACTCTACTCACATCGGTTGGAGCTGTTTAGCCGTCTCAAACTCTACTAACGAGCAGGGTTAAGGCATGTGAATCTAGACTAGCCATTTGTTTATCTAGGTTTATAGATAACAGTGAGTCGTATAGTGCCAGACCACTGAAGACCACTGAAGTGTGTGATGATGTAGACCTCTGGATAATTTCCATTGCTTTTTGGCTACATTAGCCACTTAGCTCTGGTGTAAAACTTAAGTCACAAAATTATGTCTTGTCTGATCGACTATACTGTTTATATGTATTTTTCATAGTAAACTAGCTTTTGAGCTGTGTGCTAATTTAACTAACTGTGTAACCCATGCTGTTTGCTCAGGTGCTGTTACGAGCATGACAAGTGCTATGGAAGAATTAAAAAACGAGAATGCTCCGGCATATTTAACCTGCCATATATCAAGAGTTATAAGTACGAATGTTTCGGTGGAGAGGTGACCTGCTCTGGTAAGGAGCTCTAATCATATGAGCTATGTGGCTAATGTAACTAACCAGAAGCTAATACTACTACGTTTATTTTCTAGTCATTACATGTGAAGTGAGATATTTCAGACTTTTTGTTGTTTTACTTTTGATCCGTATGGTTCACTGCTTATGAAAATCAGAAATCCAGTATTTTTCATTTGGAGCTAAATTCCTATTCGAACAGTAGAAGTACTGTAAATCTCTTGGTCTAGCTCAGCAAACGCAACTACATACATAGGGAAGACTGTTGATCTGACAGTTGTCCAGAAGATGATCAACTGTCAGGTCTGGTACAGCACTCTAAAAACAGCCAGCCTTACTGCAATGACCTTCTGTGGCTGACCCAGAGTCCAATATCCAACCAGAGAGAACCAGAGACACCATCAGAAGGGTCTTACCTGGGCTGAGGAGCAAAAGAACTGGACTGTTGTTCAGTGGTCTGGAAGTAGATAGTAGTAGCACTAGATGCTTCTATCTGCTGACGAGCTTTACGGAGATGCCGATTTTCTTTCCCAGCAGGACTCAGTACCTGTCCACGGTGCCAAATCTATGGTTTGCTGACCATCCAACTTTTCTGACCTGAACTCCATAGAAAATCTGTGGGCTATTGTTAATAGGAAGATGAGAAACACGTGAGCCAGCAATAGAGATAGGCTGAAGGCCAAGCCAAACTTGGGCTTCAGTAAGACCTCAGCAGTGCCACAAGCTAAATTGATGCAGTAATTGTTGGAGCCCCAACCAAGTCCTGAGTGTCTAAATGAACAGACCCTCCAGAAGTCCATCCTTTTCTATTATCCCTCTTTTGATCTTATCAAATATAATAATAATAATAATAATAATAATAATAACAATCATGAATCACACTGATCAAAGGTCAAATGAAATGTGTCATTAAATTAATATAAAACATTCATATTTTTATTAAATTCTGATCACAATGCACCTTTTCATAGTTTTAAATTTGTTTGATATGCACTAGTACAATAGCTTATTCCACTTAGCATGGTGCTAACGGCATGCCTAGCTAAAGTCAAGGCTAAAGTTATCCCTGATAGACCTGCTTTTGTGTTATTTGACACTGTATGACTTGTTATCTATAAACAAGGACTCCTAAAATTTTTACAAGTTTTCTGCTTTTATAAAGATGTCTGTTAGGTCAGTATTCAGCTATTTGAAGAATTTTGTCCATTTCTGTAAAGTGGATTTTTCACTAAAGTGCTTTCCTTTCCAGAGACACCTTTCCTTTCGGAATGTGTCTCTTGAGGATATGTTAATAATCCAGTGTAACAAAGTCCTGTACTGTGTGTTTGTGTGTGTTTGTCTTCGTCTAAAGCCTCCAATGATAAATGCCAGGCTGCAGTGTGCGAATGTGACCGGGACGCTGCCCACTGCATTGGCCAGCATCACCATACTTACAACTCCGAATACTTCAACTATGACCAAGAAAAGTGCAAGTAACGCAGGATGGTGTGAAAACTGTGTTGATGCACTCTTTCTTTTATCATTTACAAAAATACACAGAACACAAAGTATGTGACTGAAACAACCTTTATTTGTTGTGTTTTTACTGTTGTTTTTTAAATGTTTTTTCTCTGTTTTTATCAGTTTATCCCTACTTCAGAATACAGTTATTGGGACCGGCAAATGTAAATATGTAAAGACTTCTTAATCGGGCTAAAATGATACGGATAGTGACTGAAGTACCTGAAACTAGGAAACCTCAAAGATCATTATTTAGACTGAAGATGGAAATAGGCTCTTATTAACAGTTTACAGAAGGTTAAACCTACTGTAACCTGTAAAACACACCTGAGTTTCAGTTACGGATAACGGATAAAATAATGACACTATACCACAGGGCACTGGGGGCACACAGTATTGACTGTGGTTAGGATGGTGTGATCTGGGGGCTTTAAGTACAAATTGTAAGACTATAGTGCATAGTGCGTATGTATGGGAGGGAGTTAAATACCTTTAAAACCAGCTGAACCTATATTAATGAACATTAATACATAAACATTTACTAATTTACTCAATGAGGTTCCGGTCCTTTCATCCAAATTGTGTCTTACAAGCTAAAAAAATAAAATGCAAAGAATGTCACTTTCACAACCCTGTAACACATTTTTTTTGCCAATAAATAAATAAAAATGTAAATAAAATCTCCACTTTGAGGGGAAATGCAGAATACCTACACTCGCTGTGTAACCAGCACCAGCTGTGTTGTGAACTAGACCTTTCCTTTTTGAACTTGTTCTTGAGTTTATGTAAATAAGCTGGTATGACGTAGTTCTATACTGTGTGTGCGTGTGTATGTTTGTCAATGTCCAAAGGCTTTGATGATAACTGCAAAGCTGCATGTGACCAGGCTGCTGCTCACTTCTTTGCAAGGTATAATCAGACTCCGTCTACCAGAGGCCTGACTGATACCTGTGCTAGAAATGACCTCAGATGTGTGAACTGTAATTGATTGCCTGTTTCCTGTCATTTACAAAAATACACATGAAGAAAAAGAATACAGCGCAGAAATAACAGCCATGGAGACAGAAACGACCTGCAGTTTGTTTGTGTTGTTGGCACTGTAATAATCTCTCAGTTTCAAAACAATGTATTGTAAGCACAAAAAATATTATTATTATGAAGTATTTTTGCAAGATATGTAAATGTTTGAATGACAGTAGATAAACAGACGTCTTTATCCCAAAGTATTTCTATATATAATGTTTTTATGTAGACCTCCTCAGTTCAGCATGTGTTACAGAAAAATGTAAGATCAGCTTTTACTCATAATTACACTCAATTTCTTCAATTTCAAATTTTCTTTTAATAAAACATTTTTGAATTTTTGAATGAATTATTCATTATCCTCTATGAATTATTCAGTTTCTACTATGAAATATTCAGTATCCACAGTGAATTATTCAGTATCTACTATGAAATATTCAGTATCCACAGTGAATTATTCAGTATCTACTATGAATAATTCATTATCCACTATAAGTTATTCATTATTCACTATGAATTATTCATTATCCACTATGAATTATTCAGTATGTTTAGTTTCTTTGTTTTGACAGTGAAAATTTGGACCTTTTGGGTTTAAGTGGGTTAACTGGCACTGTTCCTGCCCACTTTTTGCCCAGTCAGCTCGAGCTGCTGACCTCATCTCTTCCCTCATCCCTCTCCTCCCACAGTACTCC
This sequence comes from Salminus brasiliensis, assembly GCF_030463535.1. Taxonomy (NCBI): domain Eukaryota; kingdom Metazoa; phylum Chordata; class Actinopteri; order Characiformes; family Bryconidae; genus Salminus; species Salminus brasiliensis. Next base: position 45,710,023 of record NC_132883.1, on the reverse strand, counting down.
TTCATCTGGTGTGTTCCCACCACTCCTCCTCCTTCCGTCCTTTTAAAGGCAGCTCAGCAGGAGGATCCTCTATCTTATCCACAGCCATGCGTCTCTCCTGGTTTCTGCTCTTAGCCACAGGTGAGTCCACAGCCACACAACATTAGATTACAGATACAGGAGCGTTCAGGAGAGTCCATAGACATCTGAGTCTAAAGCCAAAGGTGTGTTCAGAGACACAGGTGAGTCCATAGCCATTATAGGTTAACAGCCACAGTGAATCAGTAACTACTGATGAGTCCACAGCCAACAGTCAGTCCACAGTCACAGGTTATTCTACAGACCCAGGCATGGTCATAACCACAGGTGAGTCCATTTACAAAGTTTATCTTAGGTCAGCAAGAACCACTGAGTGGTGGAACTGTGTTATCTGCAATGATGGAGCTCTACTGAAGACCTATTGGATCCTTACTATTACCTTAGGTTTCAGAAGAAGCGCTGAATAAGCAGGTGTCTGAATACTTTCGGACCTGCAGTGTATGGTCATGAAACATGCATTCCAAAAACTACCACGAGAAGAACTTTACATTTAATGCGAAACTGAGCAAACTGCTGATGTTCCTCCTGCAGCGTTCGAGGTGCACGGGGCCGTGGTGCCCTACGCCATATGGCAGTTTGGGGAGATGATCAAATGCGCCCAGCCTGGCGTGAACCCCCTCATCTACAACAACTACGGCTGCTACTGTGGGCTTGGGGGTTCCGGCACGCCCATAGACCAGCTGGACCGGTATGGAGCATGAGCGTCCTTAGAAAGATGAAGATGAAGTGGGTCACGTTTTCCTAGATTCCTGCAGATACCTGCAGATACCCCCTACCTCAATCAGACTCGATCAGCCAGGACACATTTGGTGGCCAAGACACTCTGGCGCTACATGCTAATACTCCAGGCTGAAGCTTATACCCCACCAATTAGCATGGTGCTACCTGCACGCCTAAATCATCACAAATTCTTCTCAAACCATGTGGAGATGTACTGCTAGCTATGCTAATCTAGGCTGTTTATTCATGTTTACCCAGATAGCGAGCATATATCGGTCATAGATTGACACCCCATTGACTGTGTGCCACTGCTGGGCCACCCTCGAACCACCCTAGATAACTGTCAAGATCTAACTAAGCACAGAGACTTTCATTGTAGAAAATAAACTGCGATAAATATCAAACAACTATGAGAAATCTTTGTTTGACAATTACTAAGTTAAACATTATTTGCTGAACTTATTTATAAATGTTTACAAAGTAAGAAATGAAAGAAAAATTAGTAAATTGGATTATTGGTGGAAATTCAGCGATGAAAAGTGACATTTTATCTAATACTCTGTCTAATACTTAACCACTGACGGACTGCTCAGAGAACGCTGAGCAATCAGACACTGGTCCACTAGCTTTACGGTAAGAGGGCTAACAGTGATCCGCTGTCCTCCTGCTATCAGTGTATAGACAACAGAGAGGCAGACATTGTTCGAAACCACATAATTAAGTCTATTAGAGATGACCGAACACCTCCACCCAGTTTGAGGAGAGTGTGTGAGGGCTTCTACAAACGCTGTGGTCTGGTTTAGTCACCGATCTTGTCTAATTGCTCAGGTGCTGTGAAGTGCATGACAACTGCTATGCGACTGCTAAGAAACTTCCAGAATGCCGAACCATAATAGACCTGCCATATGTGAAGGTTTACGACTACACCTGTTCCAACACCAGGGTCACCTGCTCAGGTGAGGACTGAATGTTGTAAATAGCTATGAGACTAATGTAGCTAGCAAATAGTTAGATAGATAGACCTGCTTATGTGTTTTTGACACTGTATGACTTGTTATCTATAAACAAGGACTCCTAAATTTTTTACAAGATTTCTGCTTTTATAAAGATGTCTGTTAGGTCAGTATTCAGCTATGTGAAGAATTTTGTTTATTTTTCTGTATAGTGGATTTTTCGTTAAAGTGCTTTGATGTTCACGCTGTGTAGTGAATTAGACCAAATTCCTGTACTGTGTGTTTGTGTGTGTTTGTCTTCGTCTAAAGGCTCCAATGATAAATGCCAGGCTGCAGTGTGCGAATGTGACCGGGTTGCTGCCCACTGCTTTGCCCAGCATAACCATACTTACAACTCTGACTACAAGAACCTTAATCAAAGTCTGTGTAAGAAATGACAAACTGACCTCAGATGTGAGGAGTGAGTGAAAACTGTGATTGGTGGCCTTTCCTGTCATTTACAAAAATACACCTGAAGAAAAACAAATATTGCACAATACGACATCTTGTTTGTGTGTTGTTTGTGCTGCAATAAGTAAATGCATAGTTTCAAAACAGGGCACACAATATTTTTCCTTTGTGAAATGTAAAGTATTTTTGTAAGATATATGTTTTTATCTTAAACTATGGTCGCCTTATTGTCTTGTGTGTACTAATGTCTAAGCTTAAAGGTATCTTTGAACTATTAGTCTATTCTAACTAGCTAAGGTTTTTCTTGGGTAAATAGCAAAGCACTTTGTAAGTTGCTCTGGATAAGAGCGTCTGCTAAATGCCGTAAATGTAAATGTAAACTGTGTGACAGACAAGGTTAGCTTCCATTCTGGAAAAATCTACACTCCAGTTTCTAATGATAACGTTTTATTTATAAATTCTTTCACTTGGACAGTATCATTCTGTGATAAGAAGTGATAAAATTCTGTAATAAAAGATTATAATAGATAGATACACAAATCAATAGTGTATATTGGTCATGACTGGAAAAATCTTACAGTCTAAAAACTTTAAAATGCATCAACAGATTAAACAGTTCTTCTTTACACGCTTGTTGCATTAATCAAACATCAAAATAAAGTTATGGTTTTTGGACCCTTGCATATATAGCAGCTTCTATATGAAATTTAAGCACCAAACAAATAGCATTGCTGTCGTGACAAAATCCTGAAACGGTAATTTTATCGAAAAAGGTAAAAAACTGCTTTTAAATTTAATACACATTAATTCTGGCAAAATTTGTTCTATATAATTTTGGACCATTTATATCGGTCAATTCATCATGAATTGTAAAAGGCAGCTGGTGGTTTCAGATGTGAAGTTTGCAGATACAAGGTTTTGCCATAACAGTAATGATATAAACAGCACATGAGCTTCTTATAGTCATCAGGTCTCACAATCTTACAATACTCTTTTCTGTTTAAATAGTGTTGATAAAGCAAGCTGACATCCAGGTGGGCTTTTCCCAGCTTATAGTTCATATGGGTTTATACAGCAGTGTAGTCACGTATTTCTTTTTGTAGCGGTGAGTGGCGCTGAGTACCATCACACCATCCTGGGAGAAAAAGATAATAAGAAACATTACATTACATTACAATATAGGTCCTGTCCACTTTATTAGAAACACTTAAGAGAGATGGGCAACATGGCTACACTACGTCACGGTACACATTTAGTATTTTTTTGTTTTTTTTCTGAACTTTGCTAGTTTCAAACAAACAAAACATGTCAGAAGTGATTTTATTAATAAACATCTGCAAAAATGGATTATTTAAATAGAACGAAAACTCAAACAGTTGGATAAATGATAAAATAGCAATAGCAAATGGTGTACCCTTCTATACCCATCTCCATCCATCCATCTACAGTATCTATACCTTCCATACCATTACTAAATTAAATTGAGGAAAACTCAAACAATTGGTAACAAATACTGGATAAAATAGCAATATGAGCTGCAATCCAATCAGCTACCATTTAGTTGTAGTTACTGTATGCTGGCTGTTGTTGTTCAAATCTCTTTTATATAATTAGTCTACATTTGTGTTTTGTATGATCCATACAATGTTCTAGGAGTACTGATCACACATTTCATACACTCTGCCCAATATTATAATACTGCCCAACCCTAGCTCCTAACTTGCACTACCGCTTACTTGCCGCTTTATTAGAAACCTGGCCACTGAGCCCTTTTTAGTAATAGTAAGGTGTAAATATGCTGACGGGTCAGTATAGCAACCTGAACTAGGCGTGTCTACAGTATGTCTGTAAGAATTTAACTGAACTAGTGGTGAGCTATACCTTGATTGATAGTGCGTACAAATGGTTCAGCATCACATGGTTGGGTTCAGGCAGCAGAGCTGGATCACACTGTTCATCACAACAAACACAAAACAAAGAAGTTTAAAATGTTTGGGCTTTTCCCATACAACACGTACCTAAAAGTAAAACACAGTTCTACACCCATCATATCATGCTTCAGAATAGATCTGTTACAGGATCAGTGCTCAGGATCATTTACCCATACCATCCAACCCCTACCCAAACACACCCTTACCTTACCATCTATACCCATACCATCACCATCCATACCCTTCTATACAGATACCATTCATCGACCATCTATACCAATACCTATACCAGCCATACCCATATCCAAACCATCTACACTCTTCACCACCCATACCCTTCTATACCAGTGCCATCCACCCCCAATACCCATGTAATCTATACCAATACCTATACTATCTAGCCCCATCCCCATCCCATTTATTCCATAAATACCATCTCCACCCATACCTATACCATCTATACCCGTACCTATATCTATCTACAGCAGGGGTGGGCAATCCCTAAATCCCTTGAAGGGCCAGATTCTTGCACAGTGCTTTTCTTTTCCTGCTCAGGCTGACTGAACTCACCTGTTAACTGCCAGGTGTAGTCTGTCTGTTAGAGCAGGGAAATCAGCGAACTGTGCTGGACTCGGACCCTCGTTGCCCACTCCTGATCTATAACTATCCCCATTTATACCATCCATACTCATCCTTAGCCAAACTTATTCAGACCTATATGTACACTATCTATACTCAGCTGTCCTGAGGTCACCGTCACCATCATCCTACAAGGTTCTGTGGAACAGTACAGAGCGTTACTCACCGAGACGCCGGTATCTTTATTGAGCAGCACCTGCAGCAGGTGAGGTGGGAGAATGGGAGGAGAACGCAGTCGATCTTCAGATTTAGTGAGGTATGGCTCCTGATGGTACGATCCAGGAGGAGAACCGGACATGTCTGTGAGAGAGAGAGTGCGGGTTACACAACACACCTGGAGAATCTCACAATTCTCTGAATGTATAAACGCATACAGTGTTTGACCTCTGACCTGACATGTCAGCACATTTCTCAGAGTCCGTCTTCAGGGCATCAAAAACCTCAAAGTCTGTCTTCTTCACCTGGATGATGTTATTCACCGTACCAGCCTTACTGGTCACTACGGGCTGAGAAAGGTTAAACCAGGAACTGAAATTAAAATTCTCAGCCAAAAAACAAACGATCGGAGCAAAGTTTCTCATTTCAGCCTGAATAAGAAAGCTAAAACGGTCAGTCTTCAAATATAAAAAATTATTATTTTAATAATTACAGATATAACAGAAAAGAAAAGAATGTAAGACGGTTTATTGTTCCTATGCTTTTTAATGTTTAGATAAATTATATACATTTATTTTTTATGTTAAATTAATAAATTAAAAAATCATTTTTTCATTTGCAGAAGGGCAGTGGCTGAAGTTTGAATGCATTCTTAGAATTGATTGTAATTGCTCATAAAAACAAACTACACAGTAAGGAGGTAAAGAAGTGGTGTTGGTGGCGTTCAGGAAAGACTCTGCTGAAACTCGACGCTCTGTTCCAGATGTTATGAACATGTGGTTGTACCTGCTTTGGATCCAGTGTCCAGTTTCCGTCTACATAGAATTTATACTGGTGCTCTCCCTCAGGCAGGTCAACCACCGCCACAAAGTTATTGTGACTGTGAGAAAGACAGAGATATGGGAAAGGGTGACAATGAAAGTGTGTTACCATCACACCACCACCACCACCATCACAACAACATCACAAGCCACTAAATTAACCAGGTAATATGAAGTTCTCTATGTTGACTGTAAACAAATGCTTGTGCTTCCATGACTGTAAACCCACAGTGACCTCTAGTGGTTCATATGTAAACAGCATAATGTTATGCTGTATGATTAGAATCAATGATTAAGAAAAAGCTGCAAAGCTTTTTAACCCTTAAAGTGCAAGGGTCTGTATGTTTATCCTCCCTCCAGTTCCTCACTCTCAGCACTGCAGAAGTGATACAGAACTGAGTACTGCAGAGAGAATACTGAAACAGCACATGCATTAAAAGTATAGCAGAATAAAGGATATGCTGAATAATCCATAGCAGTTACTAAATATTTCCAACAAGAGTATAATTCATAGTGTAAATGTATTTAAAAATACTCTTTGTACGGTTTGTTAGTGTCCAGTTAAGTCCAGTTGTCTGGCCTTTTTAAAAGTCAGAGTATTGGATTAACTCTCAAGATAATCATGAACTGACTTGATTATCAGTACAATAGATACAGAGCACCTCATTTGGCTCTTATCAGACTGACCTTTTGGACAGGGGGATTTTACTGGCCCAGTTGTTGAAGGATCCTGACAGACAGACGTCCTTAGCTGGGCCCGTCCATCGAAACACAGTGGGTCGCTCCTCAGGAGGGGCTTTAGACTCTGACTCCAGATCACGCTGCCAGGCCAGAAACTCCTGAGAAAGAGATTGTGAGCATGTGCCAGCACTGACTTTATGAACTCAGCCCACCTCATGGGTTCACTTTATGGGTGCATAATTGATCATTTATCAGCCCCCTATAACCCCCTACAGGCCTTCACCTTAGAACCATCACTGCACATGGTGGTCCGCTCAGTAACGCTGTCTGGTATATTGAGGTGGTGGACCTGCTCTCAACCTAGCAGTGACACAGAGGTGTGTGAAACCCCTGCTACGTCAGCGTCAGTGCTTCCGCTGTAATGACCACTTTATTAAACTCACCTTGGCGTCATCTGCTTGAAAGATGTCCGCATCCTCAGTGCTGTCCATCAGTATTTTGGGTCGGGCTCCATCCTTGGCTCCGCGGCTTTCTCGCCGATTGGCCTGAGCGCTCCTCTCACTGCTGGCGTTACCCATGACCTCAAGACCTGCACGCAATAGTCAACCTGTAAAAATGGTCAGGGGTTTGTTTATGAACCTGTATTTAAACCAGCCTGATCAGACATCGCTCACTGTTTATCTCAGAGACCTGCACCACCTCTTACTACACCATAATAACAGCAATCATCCAACCGGAGTACAAATAGATATTATAACGAGACTCTCTTTATTATTTTATGCCTTATTTTATGTTGTATTTTTTTCTTTGTTATTTCCAGTAAATAAACAGTAACTGTGAATTAAAATGTGTCTGTATGACATATGACTTATTTACACTTATATACACATATAACATATAATTAAAAATAAAGTACGTCATTTGACTAGAGGTTTCCAAACTTTTGCACCAGACTGTACGAAGCACCAGGGGTAATTCTTAATTACATTATGTGGATAAATCCTAAGATCTTCATAATTTACACAATCAACTGTAACTTGTTGGTTGATTTGGCCTGAAAATGTAATTCTGTAAATTCCGATGGAATCAAAAATATATAATATACAAAATATACTTCAGAATATGTTATGTAATTATTAATTATGTCAATAAATATTGAATATGTCATACAATTATTACTGACCTGACTGAAATGTGAGTAATTCAATTATAACCGATAAACAATTATAATGATATATTCTTAGCATCAGCCTTCCCCACAAATTCCTTGACCTGGAAAAATAAACAAACAAACACATAAATAAATAAAAATGTTCACAAATGGACAGTCTGTGTAGCTAAAGCTGCACTGCTCACTACTTTAGTGTACTTTATTTTCTGCATCATTCAGTAACAGTAATTTAGGGTAGTATGAAGTTTTTACCCCAATTCTGAGAAGACTGTAGGTCTTAAAACCTCAGATCATTAAAATGGTGGAGGGATACATGCTGCAGGGTGTAGTGCAGCTACAGAAAGTAGTCCCTAAAGAGAACTGCATTAGTTCAGATTCTCTATTCACTATTTTACCTTCATCATCATCATCATCATCATCACTCCATATAAAACTCAGAAGACTCGTGTAGCTGCACTGGTGGGTTTGGATAGGAGATAAATTATGGGCTGTATCTGTGTTGTGGTAGTCATGGCGACTGACGCCTGGTTCCATTCAGCTCCACTGTAGAGAGGTCAGAGTGGGTCAGGTTCTGTCCACTGAAGCTCAGTTTCACACAGAACCGGACTCTGGGTGTGTTTGTTTATAGGTATTAAACATTATGCAGGAGTTTGAAAGATGGGTGGAGTTCCCCTTTAAGACACCGCCCCTTCTGCTGGAGTCTCTTCAGTGAGACTGCTGCTGAGCTCATATGTTCTAGATAGCTCTGGAGCTCTGCTAGAACTTCAGGAGGAACCTGTAGTCCACACTGACCCCAGTGCACGGAGGAAGCGGACTCACCGCTCTGACCTCTGGCCAGGCTGAGAGCGCCTCCACCCCCTCAGACCCACACAGAACCGAGCCGGGACCTCCTCTGACCTTCAGTGTGTGTGTGTGTGTGTGTGTGTGTGTGCAGGTGTACTGTGGGAGGTTAGGGTTAACCCTCTTACCCCGTATCTCCTCTCCTGCCTGTTTCTCTCACTTCGCCATGTTCCTCCTGCACGAGCACGCTCCTCTTCCGGTGTTTGTGTGTGTGTATGTGCGCGTGCGCGTGCGTGTGCGTGTGCGTGTGCGCGCTACAGTGTGGGAATGGGGAATGTCCTGCAGGAGCGCGTGTTCACCGTGCACGCGCCCAGGGTTCTGTTTAAGCTTAAAGGCTTCCCATAATGCAGCGGAGCAACAACAGATCAGCCATAACATTAAGACCACCTGCTTAATCATGTGCAAGCAGCCGAACGGCTCTGAGACGCCGAGGCACGATCTCCAAAACACGATGGTCCACCAATATAACCAGGCTTGCTGACCAGCATGATCTAGATGGTTGACCAGTATAACCAGCCTGGCCATGTTGGTTTATCAAACAGCTCAATTGGTATAACCAGTGTGACCAGCTTTACCAAACTACTCAACCAGTGTGACCAGATTCTCCATCAAAGGCCAGCTTGGACCATCTGAAACAGCTATGAGCAGAAGCTGGTCCTGAGCTAGTTGATCCTGTAGGAAAGCTAGCAGGCCTTTAATCAGTAGCCAGTCAGGTGTGTGAGGTGTGTGTGAGGAGTGTTTGTGGAGTGTGAGGTGTGTGTGAGGAGTTTGTGGAGTGTGAGGTGTGTGTGAGGAGTTTGTGGAGTGTGAGGTGTGTGGTGTGTGTGTGTGTGTGTGTGAGTGAGGAGTGTGAGGTGGGTGTGAGGAGTGTGAGGTGTGTTTGTGTGTGTGGAGTGTGAGGTGTGTATGAGGAGTGTGTGGTGTGTGTGAGGAGTGTGAGGTGGGTGTGAGAAGTGTGAGGTGTGTGAAGTGTGTTTGTGTGTGAGGAGTGTGAGGTGTGTTTGTGGAGTGTGAGGTGTGTGGTGTGTGTGTGTGTGAGAGGAGTGTGAGGTGTGTTTGTGTGGTGTGTGTGTGTGTATGAGAAGTGTGAGGTGTGTGTGTGTGTGAGGAGTGTGAGGTGTGTGTGTGTGTGAGGTGTGTTTTGAGGAGTGTGAGGTGTGTGTGTGTGTGTGTGTGTGAGGAGTGTGTGTGTGTGAGGTGTGTTTTGAGGAGTGTGAGGTGTGTGTGTGTGTGAGGTGTGTGTGTGTGCGTGTGTGAGGTGTGCGTGTGTGTTTGTGTGGTGTGTGTGAGGAGTGTGAGTGTGAGGTGTGTGTGTGTGTGAGGAGTGTGAGGTGTGTGTGTGTGCGTGTGTGAGGAGTGTGAGGTGTGTGTGAGGAGTGTGAGGTGTGTTTGTGGAGTGTGAGGTATGTGGTGTGTGAGGAGTTTTTGTGTGTGAGGAGTGTGAGGTGAGTGTGAGGTGTGTGTGTGTGTGTGCGCTGGCTGTGTTTCTGAAGGCATTCTCACGGCTATCTGCTTCCCCTGGCTCTCTGTGGGAAACGCTACACTATGGGAAACAGGCCCCGGCCACTCAGCAGCCACACAGGGACTACCGCAGGCCTGTTTCCCCGGGGCGAGGCCGGGCCGGGCCGGTGTGTGTTGTGACGAGTCAACTCTAATAATGTGGCGACCACACGGCCGAGCGCGGCGGCCACTGAACACTGCCGTGTGTGTTCTCCTGGTTGCGCCTGCTGGAGGATGTGAAACTCATGAATGCAGGTTTTGTGTTGAGTTGCTGAAATCCTCAGCGCCGCTCTCCCTGCCAGGTCTGGAGAATACCTCAGCTATATTTAGTCCTCACTGGTTATAATATTACATATCAGAATACAAGATCCAACACAGTCTGCAGATTACACCGAGGAGGAGGAGGAGGAGGAGGAGGAGGGAGAGAGGGGCTAGAGATGTATTAGTCAGTGGAAATTCCCCTGAGCTTCAGCACTGTCCATGTTTTAATGACTGTACTGAGCAGAATCACACTAAACCACACTGATCGACAAGTTTTTACATTTAATACAAGTTTATTCACGTCCAATAACGTTAAAAAAAATCACACACACACACACATAGGCATCGATTCTGTACATACACATCATCTGCTATCAGTGCTCCTATCAAAAACAGTTGAACTGCTGCTGCCCTCAGGGTTAAACAGGAGGTTTTACAAATAAAGCTTCTGCACACATTTCTAACAAACGTTAACTGGTGTAGAAGCACTGAAAAATGACTTTTTATAAATAACAATATTATATAAATAAGTGAAGGTGAAGAAAAAAGTGTTACATGAGCAGAACTGCTTTGGGTTTAGTAAGACTTGTTAAATCCTGAACGGTAAATTTAAAGCCTCAGTGGTTTTCAGTGGACGTTATGGAAACTGTTCACTTTTCTCATTTACAACAATGGCTCTGTAACCCGCTGGAAGTACCACTGTTAATTATCCAGTATGTATTATTTACTATCTATTCTCAGCTGTAGAAAATTAGTATCCTTATTACCATGAATTCTTCAGCATCTAGAATAATTTCATATCTACTATGAATAACCAGTATGAATTATTCAGCATCTACTCTGCACTTCACTATGGATTATGGATTATTTTGCATCCACTGTGAATTATTTAGAGTCTACTATTGGGTAATTTACCATGGCACGACTAGGATAAAACTATGTGAAAACACTACTATGAATTATTCAGTATCCACAATAAATTATTTATCATCTATAATTGTTAGGTAACCAGTATGCATTGTTCAGTATCTATTGTGAGTTAATCAGTATCCACTATAACTTTATCCAGTATTCAGAATTAATTATTTATCATCTACAAATAAATGTTTGGTAACCAGTATTAATTATTCAGTATACACTATAAATGATTTAGTATACAGTATGAATTATTCGGTTTCCACTATGAATTGTTCAGTGTCCACTATGATTTATCCAGTATCCACAATTAACTGTGTGTCTACCATGAGTTATTTAGTATCTACAAACAATTGTTCGGTAACCAGTATGAATTATTCAGTAACCAGTATGAATTATTCAGTAACCAGTATGAATTATTCAGTAACCACTGTAGTACTAACATGTCATTTCTGTTGTTTGAGGGAGCTGAGGTACGAGCCCACATAAAGGCCTTTAGCGTTCCAAAGGGTTAAAGAACCATCTGATGTAAGGTTCTTCTATGGCGTCGCTCCTAACAAAACAACAACAACAAAACAAGAAAACAAAAACAAACATTTTGGCGCCTTTATTTTGAAGAGCGTTCCTGAATAAAGCTGAAGCTCCTCTGCAGGCTTGGCTTCACTCCATTAAAAGTTTTGGGACACCTATCTTTCAGAGGAGTCCATATCCTACTGTTTTGCGACCTCTCTTAATTAAACTGTCACTGCTCCTTTAGGACTGATATATGTAAATAAGGTCTGGTCTCATTAGCCGCCCGGTCGCTCATTCAGGAAGCAATCTGAGCTAAAACACATCTTGTTATCTCAGCGTGAGTGGGCGGGGCTAAAGTACTGTAAGTAAATGCATTGGTTTTTATGACATCATAAAAATAGTGTAAAAACATTTTGTGGTGTAGTGTTCAGAAATGGATTGTTCTGAGTTTTAAAATGATAAAATAACATGATTTGAAACTTTTGGTCAGTTCAGTTCAGCTTTTTATAATATTTGCTGCTTTATAATATTACACTTTAGTGCTTCAGTGCTTTTAACGATAGTTAAAAACAGAAAACCGCCAAATCATTAATCTGCTCTTCTTACCAATCTCAGAACACCCACAGGATTGATGCACATCATCTTTTTCGCCTCTAAACCAAAACATCTACATTATAAAAGTAAGCAAGGTGTCCCAAAACTTTAACAGGTAGTGTAATTTTACTTTCTCTCATTATCGTACATTAAGTAGTACTCTCCTAAAACCTCTAGTGTAGTAATCTGGTAAACACAGGCTACGTTTACTCGTTAAGACATGTAGACAATAGGTTATTTAGCTTCTCCGGTTGCTCCTCTGTTGCAGACTGTGCTCTCATGAGAGCTTAGGACTTCTTAAAACTGAGAAAGACAGAATGCAGAATTAGCCAGGACCGCTGTAGAGTGCTAGCCCATGATGTGTCCATAGCATTAGCGTGATGGAGGACGGCGTTGTCCGTCTTCCTGCTGTCAGTCCACCAGAGCACATGGAGTTGGAGATGAACGATCCGTCGAAAGCTTCTTATTAACCATCAGATTGGATGCTGAGGAAAACAGTGAGATCACAGCTGCATTAGCAACCATGTGGCCTTAGATTAGCTTAGCTTAGCCATGCATGCAGTGTTGCAGCAGAACACAGGGTTAGGGTATAAATAGCTAAAACACATCTTGTTATCTCAGCGTGAGTGGGCGGGGCTAAAGTACTGTAAGTAAATGCACTGGTTTTTATGACATCATAAAAATAGTGTAAAAACATTTTGTGGTGTAGTGTTCAGAAATGGATTGTTCTGAGTTTTAAAATGATAAAATAACATGATTTGAAACTTTTGGTCAGTTCAGTTCAGCTTTTTATAATATTTACATACAAAAGTATGTATTATAATACAAAAAAAAAAAAAAAAAAAAAAAATATATATATATATATATATATATATACACACAGAATTCACTGAAGAAACCCTGAACACAGCTGATCAGCCAAGATGGGTTTAGTGTCCTACGTATGTTTAAATGTCCACTGCAGCTACAAGGCTAATGTAGCTATTAGCATGCTACACCACGTACATCCGGCCGAACCCATCAAACCGCGCGGAGGTGTTCAGGACCTCTAATGGACGTGATGACGTGGTTTCTGACGCTGTAGGACTCTTTTATAGATCTCTATAACGGCCTACACTGCTGTTGCGACTGCGTATTTATCTCTTTATTGGGTCCTAATCTAAACTCTGAACATTTGGAGCTTGTGGGGACATGTTTTTACTCTCTGTGAGGACAAATGCCCCCAAAACTGCTCATTTTAGTAGAAATTTGTAAGCGACCGAAGCTAATTTGTTGGTTGCCTCAGGCCAGAGTTAGCGTTGGGTTGCAGCTCAGGGAGGCTAGCACTGCAGCGTCTACAGACCATAATAGAGCAACCCATGAACCACATGCCTCAGTGCACGCTAGTGTGGTTAATCTCGTCATTATCACACGAAACCCAGCGTTTCCTTTTTCATCTGAAAAGCTAGAAGAGAGCAGTCGTTTCCTTCTGGTTACTAATAAAGATCGAGTCAGGGTTGGGTGTAGGCAGAATAATGCCTGACCACAGCAATACACGGAAAACCCCCATACATACACCATATGGACAAAAGTAATGGGACACTTCTGAAATCAAGGGTATTAAAAGAGCTGATCCTGCTCCTGATCCCTCTAGCCCAGGCCTGGCATTAGGCAGCATGGTGCCCATAGGGTCATGTCATGTCAACAGGAGTCTTAATCTATTGGCAGTACATTTGCACATCTGTGTCAGCAAAGGGTGCAGCTTAAAGTAGCTTAAAGTAGCTACAATGTTCTACAAACATTTGGACATATAGTGTGTATATAGTGTGTGTGTGTGTGTGTGTTTGTACCGTGCTGAAGTGTACAATGCAGAACACCATGATGATGAGCAGGCCGATGATTAAGGATGCGATGCCCATATGCAGAGCCTTCCTCCCCAACCGCCGAGAACCGTCGTAATCCTCGTTATCGTAGCTGCTCTGAGACTAACAGGACAGGGGGACACAGGACCAGAAAACAACATCAAGCTCTGACTCAGATCTGCCCTCAGGACAGGTAGGGTTAGTCTGGGTTCCAGTGCAGAGTACACAGATAAATCTATGGGAAAAACACAAATGGATAAATTCTGGTTCTTGTTATCTAGAACCATAGCTGTAGGTAAAATCTTTAAATAACACCTAGCTGGCATAATCCAGAGGGCAGATTTATAGTGGGTTACACCAGTTTCCATGGTTATGCTACACTCATTTCCATGGTATCACCACATTCGGTGCCATGGTTACAGCAAACCTATTTCCATAGTTCACCTTATACTTATCTTCAGTGGTTTTGCTACACACCATATCTGTTTCCATGGTTCCACGGTTTTGCGTTCCATAGTTTCAATATCGTACATATTTATATTTCCATAGTAACCCTATGGTAACTACCCTGGTATGTTTTTCTAGATTTCCACCGCATCCGTTTCTATGGTTACAATACTGTACATCTATACATTTCCATAGTAACTCTACTCTAACCTCCATGGCTAAGCCACACACATTTTTCAAGGTTTCAACACATTCGTTTCCATGGTTACTCTACATGCGTTTTCAAGGTTACAATACTGTACATCTGTACGTTTCCATAGTAACTCTACACTAACTTCCATGGCTAGGCCTCACAAATGTTTCATGGTTCCATCACATTTGTTTCTATGGTTACAATAACCTTACTCTAATTTCCGTGGCAACGCGACACATTTTTAATGGTTCCACCATATCCTTCTCGGGGGTTATGCTACATACATTTTCATAGCTACCTTGAAGTACTTCCCATGGATACTATAGCTTCCGTTACTATGGTTACACTAGCAGTATTTAGTTGCTGCAAAGGTAAGCTCGCTACTACAGCTAACGTATTGGAAATGTGATTAAGTGCTGGAGATTTAACAAATACAAATAGTGGATTTACTTCCAAAAGGGTTCTTCTGGACCAGATCTTCTGGACCGGCGCTCCAGGTGTGTTTTGAAGCTAAGGAGAGTCTAGGGTAAAGGCAGTGGTTAGACTCAGCGTGTGAGTCTGTTAGTGTTACTGTGTGGTTCTGACGTCGGCCGTGAGCAGGTGTATCCAGGCGTAGGCGGCGACTGGTGGTGTGACTCTGTAAGATATAGAAGCGGGCTCAGACATTACCCTCTTCCCGCTTGCAGCTCCAGGCCCCTCTTGGCGAGGGCGGATCACATGAGTTGCCATGGCTCATAAAACTGGACAGACATAGTGATGATGCCGGCCTGCTTTTAGCTTTGCGGGACGCAGCAGGCTGGGTCTGGTGACGTGGGCCGGTAAACACATCAGGCCAACAGTACACACACCCAAACCTCTCTGGTTCAGGCTAATGGAATCGGGTCCAGGTTCTAGAGTCAGATTAGGCCTATACCTCGAGTAAAAGGAATTTCCCACGGGTCAGCCTCGCTCAGACCACACTGTGCTCCTCTTTGGGTTTGACTAATGCACTAAGGACTGGTTTAGTACCTCAACACGGATTAAGTTTAAGCTCGGTCTAAAGGACATTTCCCACAGTGATTCACAATTAGCACGGCCATTTAGTCCCAGATTAGGCCTGATCCATGTTTAGGAAACTGGCCCAGCCTTACGTTTCTCAGTGCAGAGCTCAGCTGTAGCTCAGTGTAATCTTCTACAGTTACTCTACATACTGTCAACAGAAATGCATATTTCATTGTTTCATATTTGTAAATGTGAGGTTATATTTGCTCAGAAAAACACAAATATTAGTAATAAATATAAATAACATTAATACAGATAGTTGGGTAGTGATTTCTTATGCATGTCCAGTTAGGTGTTTAACCGTGTTGGCTGAGGGGCGTGAAAGAGAACCCTGGAACCAATCCTGTGCTTTTCATACCAGCTTCAAATGTAGCACCTTACTGTTGTGTAAGTCTGTCTATATATATATATATATATGTTACACTGACGTCTATTGAAAGCAATCTCTCAATCGTCTATTGGAGTTTGTGCATGTGTTGTTTAGTGTAAATAAACAAATCTTCTAGAAAAAAACAAACATATAAACAATAAATATATATATTTTCCTGCACATTTTAGACACTGTCCATCTATTTCATACATTTTACAAATTCATAAAACTAAACATATCCAGATTCATTTCTGTTAGTAAATTCTGTGTGTTGTATGATTATTATTATTATTATTATTATTATTATTATTACTAACCCTTTCCAGTCAGAAGCTGGGCGGGACTTTTTTCAGCTGCTTTGGTGTAAACGCCCACACGTGTCATATTTAAATCTTTACCCCACCCTCGGATTCTTGTCTCCGGCGTGATTTGGATGATTCAGTGTGTGTGTGTGTGTGTGTGTGTGTGCAGACAGAGTGTGAGGGACTTAAGTGGGCCAGTGTGATTTGAGCAGAACAGCTGCCACACACTCTTAGTTCAGCAGAGTCAACCTGAAACCACTGCAAAAACCTGTGCACTAACACACACACACACACACACACTCAGACCACATGCAGAACTGAAGCATGCAACACAGGGGTGGTGGTTTTGAGGGGTGCTCAAATACCTTTTCTTTTTTTTAATGTATATTTATTTACTAAATATCAACACTTTTTATTTCTAACCAACTCCACTCTGCATGTAACAAGTTCCCCTAATTTAATTATTATTATTATTATTATTATTATTATTAATATTCTTATTATTGTTAATATTAATAATAATAATAATAATTATTATTATTATTATTTATTTTTATTAGATAATTACCTCAGTTATTTTAAACTGAATTAATAATTAATTAATTATTAATTTAATTGTGTTTTTTTAATAAAATAAATTGTGTTTTAAAGTATTTCACTGTTTCGCTTACTAATTAAATCTGATTTAGTTAACTTTATACTCTCTTGATTGTTTAATTTTTATGTTTATTTTATAGATTTCTTTTAATCCTTGTTTATTGTAAATGGTCACCATCAGTGTACTTCAGGTGAAAACAGAGGTTGATTGCACACATGATTGCCTTTGAGTAATAATAATAATAATAATAATAATAATAGTGTTGTAATATAATTAAATCAGACACACATTTGAATTTAGTCTGATTTAATACTGTATTCGATTCAGTCAGATACAGCAGAGATACAGAGTAAACGGCTCTGGTTCTGTTTGTGGAGGTTAATGTATTTACAGACATAGTTCTTCATATCAGTCCATAATAATATCAGTCCATGCTAACTCAGTCACATGGGTTCAGGGTAGCTAAGCTAACACTGATGTACTCCACAGGGATTTGGGCCTGATGATGTTCCCATTAACGTCTTCTTTTACACAAATGCAGTCAATCAGCAGAAGACAATAAACACACTTCCAGACAGAGCTCAGGCTTCACAGTGCTGCTAGCATGTTTAGCCATGCTAACATGTTTATCTGTTAACTAGATCATGTAGATGACAGTGAGTCATTTACTGTCTGAAACCACATTAATGAGGTCTATTAGAGATGACTGAACACCTCCACAGGGTTTGAGAAGATTGTGTGATGATTTAGACCCACAGTTAGCGCCATGCTACATTTACATTTTCTGCATTTAGCCACATACAGGACGTGTATGTCCTCTTTTTCAGAGTGTATATGTCCTCTTTTTCAGGGCATGTGTGTTCTCTTTTTCAGGGCGTGTATGTCCTCTTTTTCAGAGTGTATATGTCCTCTTTTCAGGGCGTGTATGTCCTCTTTTTCAGAGTGTATATGTCCTCTTTTTCAGAGCGTGTATGTCCTTTTTTCAGGGCGTGTATGTCCTCTTTTTTAGGGCATGTCTGTGCTCTTTTTTCAGGACGTGTATGTCCTTGTTTTCAGAGCATGTATGTCCTCTTTTTCAGGACGTGTATGTCCTCTTTTTTCAGGGCGTGTATGTCCTCTTTTTCAGGGTGTGTATGTCCTCTTTTTCAGGACGTGTATGTCCTCTTTTTTCAGGGCGTGTATGTCCTCTTTTTCAGGGCGTGTATGTCCTCTTTTTCAGGACGTGTATGTCCTCTTTTTCAGAACATGTATGTCCTCTTTTTCAGGACGTGTATGTCCTCTTTTTCAGAACATGTATGTCCTCTTTTTCAGGGCGTGTATGTCCTCTTTTTTCAGGACGTGTATGTCCTCTTTTTCAGGACATGTATGTCCTCTTTTTCAGGACATGTATGTCCTCTTTTTTAGGGCATGTCTGTGCTCTTTTTTCAGGACGTGTATGTCCTCTTTTTCAGGACATGTATGTCCTCTTTTTCAGGACGTGTATGTCCTCTTTTTCAGAACATGTATGTCCTCTTTTTCAGGGCGTGTATGTCCTCTTTTTTCAGGTGGTGTATGTCCTCTTTTTTCAGGACGTGTATGTCCTCTTTTTCAGGACATGTATGTCCTCTTTTTCAGGACATGTATGTCCTCTTTTTTAGGGCATGTCTGTGCTCTTTTTTCAGGATGTGTATGTCCTCTTTTTCAGGACATGTATGTCCTCTTTTTCAGGACATGTATGTCCTCTTTTTTAGGGCATGTCTGTGCTCTTTTTTCAGGACGTGTATGTCCTCTTTTTCAGGACCCATCAGTGCTCACTTTGCCTCACATTCTGTGGGCGGATTTTTACACCCCTCTTACCTCAACTACTGGCCTACATGTACCTACACCGACATCAACCATTGGTGAAACTGATTGGCCACAGCCTAAAAATGCCATAAATGTAAAAAACCTATTAATCAATAATAAATAAATAAATAAATAAATTATATTAATTAACGCATCAATAAAATAAAATAACACTATATATTAACGTTTGCATGAAAATAAAAACAAGCATTTACTTTTTTATTATTGATTTATTTAATTTAGTTTTGGTGAATAAGTAAATATTTATGCAGTAATGTTTATTAATATAGTTGACACACACACAAACACACAGTCCTACAAGGCCTACTTGAAGCCCTCCAGCCACAACATCCTGACCACGGCGGACATGCTGGTTTCCTTTTCTCTTTTTTTATATATATATATTATGTCACTCTAAGGTTTATATTAAATTGGATTGGACTGTGAAAAAATATATAATTAATACAGAAGAAAACACAAATGCGTGAATCCAGCACAGAGCATGTGACCTCTGCAGTGATGAGCTTAAATGAAGTGAAATTAACACTGGAAGTGAATTCACACTGCAGGCCAGGACTGTTTCAGTCTGGTGCTCATGGCAGACGTTAGGTGAGTATAAAGTGGGAAGTTTAGACAGAAAGTGTTTCTCAAAGCAGCAGAGCAGCAAACCTTTGAGGTTAAAGTGTGAAAAGTCAAACGACTGCAAGAAAACGCTCTCATGCTTCAGAAGAACAGCGAAACCCATTGCAGTGGCAGAGGTCTGGCACGGGAGAACCGATACTCAGGCAAGTTCAACGTGATTTTTAATAAATCTTAGCTGCTAACGTCTTTTTGCTGCAGCAAACCAGAGCTAGGCCACGGTTAGCCTCAGCACCTCAGGGATTAGGTAACTGGTGAGGGTGTAAGAACTGAACTAGCAGCTGGTAACTGATATTCATGATGAAAACTAAACACCAGAGTCAGCCTGCGAGTTTAAAGCCACTCTTCTGATCAGCGCCGTGGATCTGCCCTGACCTTCTCAGTGTCTAGCAGCAGACCTGTGAGAAAGTGTGTGAAAATGGTGTGTATAGGTGGGTGAGAGTGCACTCTTACACACTTCTTGCAGGCTGCAGATACTTGAGGCTTGTCTATTTATACCGCTTATGAGTCTGCCTGAATTATGAGCATGAGGCTTTGGTCAGATTTCACAATCTTGAGGGCTCGGGAGGGAGCTAGCGTGAGAACGTCTCTCGGCTAAACCCTCGAAAAAGAAAACGCCACCACAGCTTTCAGAGAAGTGGAGGTTTAAGAGGAAACGCACTGAGCTGATCTGAGCTGATCTGAGCTGATCTGATCTGCGGACGGTTTAAGCATTTTACACCATTAGCCATTAGAAATACATTACTGAGTGAGCTTAACTGGCCTCACGCTTCCATTCAGCCAGATAGACTCAGCATATCGTCACCGTCATATCAAACTTTTCATTTCCCAATTTCATTTTTACATGCTTACATTTTCTTTTCATTGCGTAAAATAATTTTGATGAACTTTTTTAGAATTAAATATCATTATTTTCATAAATGACATTTGAAGCTCATGTGCTTTAGTTTGGTTAATTTTACAATTTGTTTTACAATCATATACAATCTTATGCAAAAGTCTGCGCACCCCTACTCAAATTACAAGTGTTTTTTTATATTTAATTAATACATTTTAATGCACAGTTATTGTTTATTTACTGAATTTAACATATTCCAAATACAGTCTGTGCACAAATATAATCATTAATATATTTTATTCCAAATTCTCAATACGTTAAATTCAGACAATTAATAAAATAAATATGTAAAATGAGCAGAAAATGCCATATTTAAATGTAATTATTTACAATAAAAATCAACAAACTGTGCCATTTGCAACAAGGGTGCACGGGACTGTATAGGACTGTACCTCATTATTGTAGGACCAAACCTCATTTCTTTTAAAAATGGAACTTAACATAAAAGGGAAATAACATTATAAAATTTAAATCTAAATGAACATGATTAGATTTAGAGTTAGGGATTATTGTCCACACAATATAAAAGGCAGCTGATATTTTTGAAAACAAAAAAATTACATTACAAAGTTACATACCTATATGTTAGTACGTATTGATCAGATTCTAGATTAGACAGTAATAGTCTAATCTAGTCTAATGAGTAAACACAGACTCTACACCACTAGAGCAGAAGGACAGAAGCCTAACTCACCATCATAGAGAAGACCAGGGCCACGATGTTGACGGGCCACGCCGGACAGAAGCAGGTGAAAATGGTAAAGAAGATGTAATTTCTGAGCGGGGGCGGCCCATCCGCCTCAACGCCCTGTCCCAGACTGTTATCAAGACTGCCATCGATCGACCTCTTCGTCTTTTCTTCTGACCGTGAAATCCCAGGACTCATGGTGAAAAACGGAGGAGAACCACATGCAATGGGGAGACAACTGACCAAAAGACCGACCAGACGAATAAGGAGAAGTAGAGTCCAGAAGAAGATGAGGAGGAAATGGGAAGAGATGGGAGACGAGAGGAGAAGCTGAGGGAATGCCAGAGGAGAGAGGGAGAAGTGTGAGGAGCGAGGAAGGGATAAGAAAAGTGAGCCAGAGATGGGACAGGACTTAATTACTTTCAGGGGTGTAGGGGTGAACACTATCCTACTTCAGAGGGGGAGAGAGAGGGAGAGAGAGGGAGAGAGGGGGACATACGGAAGTGCAGCTGAAGCAGAGGCCAGTCTGTTGGCTGAGCAGTCAGGGCTGAATAGTCGAGCCTAAACAGTCAAGGCTGAACAGTCAGGGCTGAACAGTTAGGGCTGAACAGTCAAGGCTGAAGAGTCGAGGCTGAACAGTCAGGGCTGAACAGTCAAGACTGAACAGTTAGGGCCGAACAGTCAAGGCTGAACAGTTAGGGCTGAACAGTCAAGGCTGAAGAGTCGAGGCTGAACAATCGAGGCTGAAGAGTCAAGGCTGAACAGTCAGGGCTGAAGAGTCTAGGCTTAACAGTCAAGGCTGAACAGTTAGGGCCGAACAGTCAGGGCTGAAGAGTCAAGGCTGAACAGTCAAGGTTAGGAGGCCAATTACCCAATCCCAGTTCATGTGAACACCCCTATCACTAGCAATACTCCCAAAAGACACATGTGCTGACCAACATCACCCTAAGCTTTGTGCCAGCATTGGCCAGCAGCCTGACCCGGGATTCGAACCAGTGACCCTCAGATCATAGCGGCAGTGTGTTTCTAAGTTTAGAACTCAGATAACTGAGTCCCACAGCGTCAGAAACCCAACAAACAGATTACTGAACACCACACGGTTTGAGGAGAGTTAGCACCAGTGCTAATTAGTGATAATTAGGCAATAAGCTATCATTACATGTTAGCTAGCCACATTAGCCTCGTAGCTCCAGTGTAAAACTAAAGAAATATGTAAAAAATGAGCAAGTAAGGAATCCCTGCATGTGGGTAAGTGGAGTAAGTGGACCTTAACACTGCTCCTGCATGGAAAAAGACTTTTACTCAGTCTCCAGCTGAAGTGTAGCTGAAGTGTAGCCAGGTGTCCCACAGCCACGACAGGATAAACAGCACAGCCCAGAGACTACAGGCTGCTAGAGCACTCGCCTTCACCTCCTTCAGAAAACACCAGCAGGAACTCACAGGAAAGCAGAAGCAGAAGTGAGAATGTGGTTTTGCAGAAATATCGCCCAGGTCCCTCAAAGATGTTTAACTGGGCATCTCCTGAGCTGGCTGTGGTGAGTGTGTGAAATGCAGCGCAGGCTGGTGAACTGCAGCAGGCCTGCGGGGAAGTGAGACGAACACACTGTTAATATCTCGGCTCTCATTTCACCACAGAATCACCTGCATATTCAGGTAAAGAGGCGTAAACAGCACCACGCTGTTAGACAGAACCCATAAGCACATAATCTAATGCTGTGAGCAGGGGTGTACGGGAGGAAGCCGCAGGTCTGAGCCTGGACGGGTTTCTGCAACTTTTCTGCTGCGAGATGATGCAACACACATCCTCACTGCTGACCTCCTCAGATGACCTTCCTGTTTTTTAGGGGTTGGTAAATTAACAGGAAAAAAAAGAAATAATATTACTGTACTTATTTGCTTGTGATCATAAAGTGAATTTGTACCTTTGAATCAAAAAGCAGCAGAGATCAAACCCATGCTCTACCTCAGTAATACCAGAGCAGCTCCTCCAGCTCCACCCACTGCCCTTTCCTCTGATAAATTATTAGTGACTGATTTTAAAGTTTAAAGTCACTTGTTGGCTCTTTTTCTCTATAAATTCCCCCAATTAGCTAATAAGCATTTAGAAATGGTGCATAAAAGGATCCGGCTCCGTAGTCAATAGAAAGGCAGAGTACAACCTTTATTTCTGCATAAAGTGTACAAAATAAGGTGAAGACTAAGGCACTACATGTAATGCGTTAGCCTGAGACAGCCAGCACTCTCCCAAAGCAATCTAAAGAGTATGGCTCTGCCTGGGCCTTATATACTGTCCTTATCATGCTGTGGTTACCCCTACGCATATTTTTTTATCATAATGTATCGCGGTTGGGTCCGCTTATGTCCTAGTGAAAAGCCCCTTACCCCTTAACCCAGTTACCTTTGTACCCGCTTATGTCCTGCGTTCTTACGGCTCTATTTTTTAAAAGAGTGCTGACACCTGCAAGGCCAATTGTGCTGACTATCGCAATACTGCAGAATTTTGGGCTTTTTCCAAACAGTTTAACTCTGATTCACCCCTAGCAGGCCCTGCCTAGTCTCCCAAGGGTATTACACTAATCTTGAGTGTACATCAATGCTGACTGTCTCCTGCCATGGTCATTGTAGCAGAATACACATATAGAACATGTTTATGAGTACATAATGTATTCTTACATGCAAATAATCCATCACACTAAAAGAAGGGAAACTATTTCAACATGATGCCAGATTCAACAGCTTTTATACAAACTATTTTATATAATATATTTTATAATATTTCATAATATTTCTGGAGAAAAAGTCTGAAACTTCACTCAACAGGTGAATTAGAAAGTTTAAGGATGCTAAAATTATATAGAGAATATATATATATATAGTCATCTACACACATACTACACAGTTATATACAGCACAACTACCAGCAGAAGGTTATTTTCTTTAAATATTTATGATGTCCTCTGCTGGGTATATATGTGTATATAAGTAGAGCTAATTATTGTCCTGGTTGAACCTGAGGTTATTACTGTCTGTATTTACTGTTATTACTGCTGTCCAGCTCAATTCTGGGAGAATCATTTTAATTAGAGACTGACCACAGTATGCAAAAGTTTGAACACCCTTGGTCAAACTTTATGTATAAACGAGTCACTTCCTCTACAGAGACACATTTCTGTACATTCTCTCACACACACACACATACTGTTTATTTTTCTGAATTTAACAGATTAAGAAAATTAACTAATATGTTAATATTTAATAAAAATAAAAAGTTTTTATTTACAGTTTTCTGTAGATAAACAGAAACGGTGTGTAAAATATGCAGGAAGGGGTGCCTAAACTTTGGTATTCAACTGTAGATTTACATTAAAGCACCTGTTTTAATACAGCAGCTAAACATGTGACCATTACAGACTGCATCTACAGTTCATATATTGATTTATCAATCCATAAATAAATGTAAATAAACGTATAGAAATGTAAACGTGTGTTTTCCTCACCTCACTGTTTTAATGTGTGTAGCAGAAGGCCGGCGGCGGCTCAGCTGCGAGGACGTATCTGCAGGGATATTAACTGCAGGCCTGCTCAGTTAACTGCAGCGTTTCTCACCTCTGCTTGGATGTGGGTGTGAACAGGCTGCGTTTGAGCTCAGAAGCAGGAGACAGACGCACCAGACAGCTACAAAGAGTGCCATGGCTCACACACACACTCTGTACACACTCCTCCTCAGCGCCTTTATCACAGGTAAGACTCGTCCTCACACTCTTCACTATATCTTCATATTCATGATGTGAATCCTGCAATTATTATTTTACACTGTATCAGAAGTCCAATACGAGCGGACCAATAGAAACACTCCAAAACCTGGAATAAAATCTTTTTACATTTACAAACTCCTCTTCCTGTAAAGCTGCTGTTCTGGAGATATGAGGTTTTGCATGGTAGCAAAATAAGATAATCTGGATCCACTTCATTTTAAATCTTTAGCTCAGGTTTTTGAATATAGTCAGTCTGATAATAATCCGATTTTATGTAGATTTGTGTGATTTTAATATTTGATTTTAATTGATGATTGATTGATTATAATTCTTCTTCTTATTATTATTATTAGTATTTTTATTATTGTTGTTGTTGCTGCTATTTTTATCACTAAATGCTTGAAAATGCAAATACTTTTATATTATATTATAAATATTATTATACATTTCAAAAACCCAAAGACGCTCATAATTATCAGCACACGGAGCATCACAGACAGCAAGAAAGACAATAATACAGACTAAATAATAATAATAAAGACATACCGGAGGGGCAGTACCGCTGTATATTATAGTATATATATTATATATTATTATAATATTTTTTGTGTTGTATTGTTTGTCAGACATTACTCATTTGCAACCATTGAACACATTATATTTAAATATACACATGTATATTTAAGTTCAGGTGTATTTAGTGCAGGTAAACTAAACAACCTGAGTAATGGAGAGTATTAATGATCTCCCTCTCTCTCTCTCTCTCTCTCTCTCTCTGCAGGGTGTGTGTGTGGAGGATCAGACCTGACTGTGTGGCAAAGTCCTGCAGTAATAAACACAACAAAGGGTCAGCACGTCAACATCAGCTGCAATTTCACAGTGACATCTACTGCAATATCGCTGAAGGTGGCGTTGGTGAGAAATAATAAAACAGTTCAATTTGATTATTATAATATTTCTGCTCTGAGATCACAGAACTTAAACAGCAGCACAGTGTCCCACACTGCAGTACTGCAGCTCCCATCAGTACGTCTGAATCACAGCGGCACCTACTACTGTAAAGTGTGGCAAGACGTGCCCAGGCTCATTAAAAGTGTTTACGGCTCAGGCACAGAGCTCCGAGTGGGTGAGTTCAGTCTTTATGGCCGTCCTAATCCATGAATTACAGTTATTACAGTAATAGATACAGTAATGATCATAAAAACTTTTCTAAATGTGGACGCATTTGATTTCAGGCTGAGTTTCCGTTCTGTTGATAACATTAGAATAAACCCAAACACACATAAAGTCAGGAAAACATCTTAAACTAATGTCTTAACATAACTGCATGTATGCCTTAATTTGATATGCTATGTTTAATACAGTGTCATTATTATTATAATTATATCTAGAAAGTTTGCCACCTGTGAATACCCCCAAGGACCCCATTACAGTTATAGTTATAGGAGCATTGGCGTTCGGCTCAGTGCTGATTACTGCCTGCATCTCAGCTGTCTTGTGTATTTTATACAAGCGTAAGTAAAAATGTGCCCGATCGTGTATTATTTTATACTTATTATCAAAACTGTGTTACATCTCATAATGGAAATAGCTGTAAAGCTCTGGGCACTGTGTCCTGCAGGTTGTCGCAAGAGACCAAAAGTCGAGGGTGAAGGCCAGGTAAGAACAGCCTTGTTATTTATCTGTACAGAGGGAAAAATGTCCAAATTAAGAATCGTGTCCATTTACAGCACCAGAGGAGTGTGTGAGGCTGTGTATTTGCACACAGTTACAGGACCCCCAACAATGCTAACAGTTCTGGACCCAGTTTCCCCAAAGCATCAGAAGATGAAGATCATCTTCACTGGTAGAGAGAGTGTTCAGTGTGATGCTCACTCGACCAGTCAGGGATCATCTAATCGTCTAAAGAGGCTATAGGGAAACTATGTTTTATAGCCCTGTTTTATAGCAGGCCAGTATTCTGAATTCCAGGTTTTACAGCAATTTAAATGCCAGCACATGTCTAGTGTTGAGTGTTCAGTAATTATGTTTAGCACAGCTGCTTTAACAGTGAATAAAAGGCCTGTATTAATTCATAATTTAATGATTTCCTTCGTTTTAATGTGCTTTGACAGTAAAATAGAAATGCTTGGAATGGACCACTACTGTTAATGCTATTATTACTGCTTAATTATTACAGTAACAGTGTCATAGGCGATCTAGCTGATTATTGGAGGTGACAGAACCGATCAGGTGTGGGTGAAACTCTGAAAGGCTGCAAAACCCACTCACCCACATGCTGATCTGAAGCTTCACTGTAATGCTAGGCATTCAGTGGAATTACAGTCAACAAGTGTCTGTATTTATCATTACAATAGAAGTACAAAGCTGCTATCTTTGCAGTCTCACCTGAAAACAGAAAAAATAATATTATTTTTCTTTCTAATATCAAATGTTTAAATGTTTAAATCTTTAATCAGCTCAGATGTTTTAGTATAATCAATCTGATCATAATCCGATTTTGTGTAGATTTGTGTGATTTTAATATTTGGTTTTAATTGATGATTGATGCTTTTAATTCTTGTATTATTTAATAATAATAATAATTATTATTATTATTATTGTTGTTGCTGCTGTTTTTGTCACTAAATGCTTAAATATGCAAATATATCATAATAGTACTTTATTATTAAATTATATATCTATATTATTATACATTTCAAAAACCCGAAGACGCTCCTAATTATCAGCACATGGAGCATCACAGACAACAAGAAAGACAATAATACAGACTAAATAATAATAATAAAGACATACCAGAAGGGCAGTACTGCTGTATATTATATATTATTAGAAATTATTAAATTATGAATTAATACAGGCCTTTCATTCACTGTTAAAACAGCTGTGCTAAACAGCAGGTCTCTGCATTTATCATTACAATAGAATTACAAAGCTGTTATCTTTGCAGTCTCACCAAATATTATTTTTCTTTCTAATATCAAATAATTTCCTGCACAAGTTCACATAAACGCATAAATTTACAGATTCATGATAAAGTAATCTCTTATAACGCCAACCTGGCAGATTCATCAACGATGCATGGAAAGCAAAATCCACCGGCCTAAACTTATTAAAAAGCTGTGTCCCAATACTTCTGTCCATATAGTGTAGATGTAACAGCAACATAGGTGAATTAAACGTAGTAATAATCGTCCACTGAGTGAAATAGCACTCTGAAGTGAACGGCGCTGTCCCTCAGAGCTGGAACTGCGTATCTGAGGCCTCTGACTGACTGGGTTGGTCTTTTGAAAGCCTGTGCAGGTAGAAGATGAGGCCGTCCTGTACGCTGCCCTGAACATCCTCAAACCTGAGCTCAGGAAGAACACACAGGAGGTGAGAGACTTTATTATGTGAATCTGAACTCAGTTATGGTGTTTATTTGTTTCCTTTGTTTAAACTGAATTCCATTTTCAGACCCTACCAGAGCCCGAGCAGAGACCCCCAGACGGCCAGACGGACAGCGAGGTTTTATACTCAAGCGTCTGCTTAAAACCACAGAATCAGAAACACACAGCAGCGCTCTCAGACCAAACCTGAGAGAGAGGAGAGTTCTGATGCTGCAGATAAAGCAGATAAAGCAGATAAAGCAGACGACTGTGAGACTGTGTGAATATGAGCCGTGTCAGCATTATCTACAGTACTGAGCTCACTATTAAATATCTGTATTTATTAAAAAGCTTGACTTTTCTCATTCTATGTTTTATTTTCTTCTCTGCTACAGTTTTAATAAAAAAAAATATTTCCTGTAAATATTAAATTATGTAAAGTTGTTGTATGAGAAAAGTATGATATAAGCACCCGCTCCAACACCCAACATCAACATTAAATATCTATTCAATAAAAAGCTTGATGGTCAACTGAAGGTCTTTTTTTCTTCTTCATCAATTTTGTGGCACTTTTTCTAGTGTTGTCCAGAAACATCTGAAACATAAAAGCAATAATAAACAGGTGACAGTATATGTATCTGAATTGCCCCCCAAAAAATATATGAATATGTTTATCACTGAGCAAAAACTCAGAGAAGGTTGTTAGCTTCAGGAGAGCATGAGGAGGCCACGCTCTGCTGAAAACCAGTGGTTCTGCTGTGGTTCCTCTGTGTTCACATTGCAGAGAACCTCACCAGTTCCATAGCCAGGAGAGCCCAGCTGCACCTCTACTGTCTGAAGAGACTCAGCATGTTCTACAGAGGGCCTGTGGAGAGTATCCTAAGCAGCTGCATCTCTGTCTGGTTTGGGAATCGCAAAGATGCTCCTGTGAATAGTGAGCACAGCTGAGAAGATCACCGGCCTTGTGCACAACCTCACCAACCCCACGTAATCCTCAATGCTGCCGTGGGGCAGAAGATACTGGAGCATCTGAGTAACGTGCCTGCCAGACTCTGCAACAGCTTCTACCCCCAAGCTGTCAGACTTCTCTACACACTGTGAGGCCCTACCCCAAGATTCTAGACCACACACACCCCAAGACCCTACGACCCCACTGCAACGTAACTGAAACAGATGACTTATACAGTTATAATGGCTTTTAATTCTCAAAAACATTAAATAATTAGAATCGTATTCACCAGAGTGTCCTGGTGTGTACAGCAGAATGGCGGCCCCAGTTCAGCTCTTTTCTATTTGCGGTAAAAAACAACCCTGTGGTCTGAAGAAAAACTAGGAAGCTAAATAAGAGCTCAGTTCAGTTCAGAGCTCAGGGTGTGGGTGTGAACAGACAGAACCACACAGAGGCCCCAGTTACAGAAGTACCATGCGGCACACACTCCTCCTCAGCGCCTTTATCACAGGTAAGAGCTCAGCCAGACAGTAATGCAGCTCTGCACCTTCAAACGTGATCATTACACTGTAGCAATACTGCTTCACTACCTGTTCCCTGTTTGTTTTAGGTTCTCCAGAGAAGCGCAGATGATCATAAGCTCGTATCTTCAGTGTGTGCTGGCGTCACTTACTATTACAGCTTTAATGATCTCACTCTCTCTCTCCCTCTCTCTCTCTCTCTCTCTGCAGGGTGTGTGTGTGGAGGATCAGACCTGACTGTGTGGCAAAGTCCTGCAATAATAAACACAACAGAGGGTCAGCACGTCAACATCAGCTGCAATTTCACAGTGACATCTACTGCAATATTGCTGAAGGTGAAGTGGGTGAGAAATAATGAAACAACAGATATTCAATTTGATCATTATAATATTTCTGCTCTGAGATCACAGAACCTATCCAGCAGCACAGTGTCCCACACTTCAGTACTGCAGCTCCCATCAGTACGTCTGAATCACAGCGGCACCTACTACTGTATAGTGTGGCAAGAACTGCCCAGGCTCGGAGAAAAGGTCTACGGCTCAGGCACGGAGCTCCGAGTGAGTGAGTTCAGTACATCAACCTAGTTTCTTTCTATGCTTTTGTTTCTTGTTGTAATTGTATTTTTTTATGTTCTGTAAAATTAAATGACCCAAAACATTAAAAACACAGGATACAGGCTCGGCTATAGTTAAATAAACCAATGAAGAACCATCTGTACAGAACCTTAAACCGGTAAAGAACCTTTACATCAACTTAAGGTCTTCACACATCTATTACAATGGTTCCTTATTGATGACATCGCTCAAAGAACCCTATATATATATAAATGTGATCATTTGATTGTAAATAATCAAATACAATATCAACACCTAAATGTATACAATATAATATATAATAAGAAGAATGGATATAATAATAATATAATATATAATACAAATATTATATTTTTATTTTTTTCCCCTGTTCATCTTAATTTAATATATATCAACATTTATAAATATAATATATAATAATAATATATAATAATAACAATAGTATATCATAATAATATAATATATTATATATAATACAAATAATTATAATTTTTATTTTCCCACTGTTCATCTTAATTAAATATATATATCAATATTTATAAATATAATATATAATAATAATATAATAGATAATAAAAAATATAATTATACTTTTTATTTTTTCCCGTTCATCTTAATTTAATATATATCAACATTTATCACTTTTTTTTTTTATCTTGTACGGCTTGACTACACATTTGCAATTTTTCTCTTAATTCAGTTTAGTTTTTTTGTTGTTTTTATTCCAGTTTTGTTTATTATTATTATTATTATTATTATTATTATTATCCGGTGTCAACCAGAGGAGGACAGGTTCCTCTCAAGGTTTCTTCCTCTTGCCTCTAGCTTGCTGAACAGAGGCTCGGACCCGGACGGATCTTTGTAAAGCTGCTTTGTGACAACATTCGTAGTGAAAATCCTATAGAAATACATGTGAAGTTGAATTTCTGTGCAGAAGTTTTGATCATCCCATCAAACCCAGAAGCTCTCGTTCTGGAGGTGCTGCTGCTGATCCCGGCCCTGCTTACCGTCTGCGCTGTCTCTGTCTTCTGCTTGGTACACAAATGTAAGTCCCAGTAGATCCTCATCCTCTGTCAGTCCTCTGGACGGGGCAGTGTTAATGGGAGGGTGATTAGGGGTGAGAGAGTGAGGCTGTGGAGCTAAAGCTGTGCACTCTCTCTCTCAGACTGCTGCACAGAACAGAGACAGGTCCCGGTGAGTACTGCCTTCTTACTTTTCTTTTCTATAAAATATTCTTTCATCATGTTTCGCTTCTTGTTTTAAGAAAACAGTGGAAATCCAACATTAATTATTAAAAGTGTGAAAATAACATTTAGTAAATAAAAAAGGTTTACTGTTTAGAGAAGACACGGATCTGACACGGGTCCTCTGTCTAAATAGAGGACTTTTTATTATAGCATAAAGATGAACATAACCTTAACATAAAGATTGTTATACTACTAATAACAATATTAATACTTTTGCATGACTTTTTTCAGATCAGTGTGAAGTCAAACCCGGAGTGCACAAAGACTGAGGTTTTATACTCATTTGCATAAAACCACAGATTCAGAGATACAGAACTCACCTGGCACTTTCAGACGAACCTGATTCCCACAGTTTAGGCCCAGAAAACATGTAGCTATATGTAATATTAGACCCATAAAGATAAATGAATGCACAAATATGAACATTTTAAAATAATGTAGTGTAATGTAGTGTCTGTATGGACGACTGTCCTGTCCTTTATGACCGGGGCATGAGTCGGCCCTTTCAGGATAGAGATTTCCATCAGATTCTGAGCACCTGTGAATAAGAAGTCCAGTTATATATTTATAACTATAGAAAAATCCGTTATATAGTTATTATACTTACCAGCATCATTTACAGCCGTGTGTTTAAATACCCGTCATGTCAGAGGTGATATTCTGTATGGGTTGTTGATGCGCCGTGGCTGAAGCTGTGGAACCTGAATCTCTTTGATTAATAATAAAATGGATTTTAAACTCTGGATGTTCTGAATTATTTTAATGTAAAGCTTAAAACACAAAAACTGGACGATTAGAAAAAGAAGACTGACCCGCTGCAGGTCCTGTGCTGAGAGAAGCTGGATGACAGATGTTCTAGCTAGAATCTAGACGTTACTCAGTACCCTCCTTTTCCAGCGATTCTACCCTGAGGGTCACGGCTAGCCGAACGCCTAATAATTTCTGCGGCCTACGTCGCTACATGTTCTCCTGAATATCTCTGCATTCTCAGAATTAGCAGGTTGTCAATAACACAGAATACAAATGTTAATAAGTAAATGTGAGCTAAATGCTAAGCTAACACTAAGCTAGCTACTGTCCCTGTGAGGCTGATCCAACCTAAAACACCTCAAACAGCTTTAATCTTTAATAAATAAAAAAGGTTAATAAAATGTGTTTGGCAGCAGTACAGATCCTGTAATAGTTCATAATGAACGCTTAAATAAA
This sequence comes from Salminus brasiliensis, assembly GCF_030463535.1. NCBI lineage: Eukaryota > Metazoa > Chordata > Actinopteri > Characiformes > Bryconidae > Salminus > Salminus brasiliensis. The sequence goes on along the minus strand of NC_132883.1, from coordinate 45,677,320 downwards.
AAATAATTTATAAACAAATAATTTAATAAATGTGGCTAAACTTTGTGCGAGGTCATGTCGGTGCGCAGCAGTGTTAGCTTAGCTTGTAGCATTATGTAGCTAGCTAGATAAGAGTTTGAAAAATGCAAAAAAGCAAAAATGAATCATTTTAGTTTTTACCATTAAAATATTGTATATACTGACACACACACAGACAGATTGAGTTGTAATATTTGAAATAATTTATTAGGAATTTTGAAATGTCCATTTCGTACAGACAGTGAAGTGTGACTGAAGACATTATTGAGAGTTTTGGAGTTACTGGACCTAGACCGGTCATCCTCGCCGTCATTATTAACCCCCACAACAAAAATAACCCCCAGTTTCTCCCAGTATCAGTTTTGTTCGCAGTGATTAGCGTCACCCAGTCGGGCGGCGGGACGAGGGCCTTCAGATCAACAGGTCAAATCAACAGAGGTTTCAGATCAGAGCGACGCGTTTAGTCGACAACAGAAACAACCGACGCTTAAAACAGAACGTGGAGGTTAGAAAAGTATTAAATTCACATTTTAAATCCTCTCATACAGGGAATACATTAGACCATGCCAGCACCAACTGCACACACACACTCGCATACACACACACTCACACACACTCTCACAGTCTCCAGCATTATTAGTAGCCTGTCATACACATACACACACACACACACACTTTCTTCAACAGCACACAAAACAAACACGTTTCAAGTTCAAAAAAAAAAGAAAAAGAGAAAATGAAGCCAAAAGGTCAAAATATTACATTTAAAGAAACAAAGACCGTCTCGCGCATACGTGCGTGTGTGTGTTAAAGACGTCTCGTGTGTGTTAAGTGTACAAAAACTTGCGTGTTAAGACTCACACAAACAAAATCACACATCACAGATGTTTTCCACAATGAAACGTTTTTCCAAGTGACCTCAACAAGATCCAGAAGACAGCGTTTAAAATCCTTTACAAGAAAAACAACAAGCTCAAATCTAATGAAAAATATGTCCTTGGTTAATAACATTGCTATGATCATGATCAATCATATCATAAATCCAGTTGCAAAACTACCAAAATATACATTTTTTGAAACATTCCTTCCAATATTTTCTTTTCCGTAGAAAATGTATCATCTTAAATTCATCGTGTCCCCTTTTAAAAAAAAATCCAAAAGTGTAACAGGGACACATTGTTATTATTATCCTTATTATTGTTGATATTATTAATAATATTATTGCTCCTGTAAAACTGTTAACGTCTAAAAAATCACTCTACAAATGTAAACCTACAGTGTCTTGAAAAACACATGAATAAATTTCATAACAAAAGGAAACAGCATTTTGCGATAAAAAGGAAAAACAGGAAGATTGAAGATATTTATAAGAGGAAAGCGTACAGCGGCGTCTTTTTTAAAAATGCTTTTTGTTCGAACCAGAAAATAATCTAAATATTTACATGCCCTTCGGTTAAAGAGAGAGAGAGACAGAGAGAGAGACAGAGAGAGAGACAGAGAGAGAGTGTGTGTTAGTACTGGTGATGTGAGAGAAATGCAGAAACTCTAGTGTAGTTTGCTGTAAAAGTGTGGGACTGGCTCAGGGCAGGCAGCGCCGTCCATCAGAGCGGTCAGCTTTAAGAGAAAGAACATACACACTTTTACTATCTTACAGGTTTACAGTTCGTCCATTTCTACAGTTTAGACACTCTTGGAAACAAACGGAGTCCAGTCAGTGGACACTCACTGTCTCAGTGGTAGCCGTTAGTGAACGCTGTAGCAATCAGAGGACCCTGGAAGACAGAAGAGACACTAATCAGTACCCATGTCCCCTCTCATATCCAGAAACATCACTGTCAGCATCACCGCTCACACCCCGTCACTTCACTGGTTGTACTGGGAGATGTTAGGGTTGTATTAGGAGGTGTTTGGGTTGTACTGGGAGATGTTAGGGTTGTATTAGGAGGTGTTTGGGTTGTACTGGGAGATGTTAGGGTTGTATTAGGAGGGGTTTTGGTTGTACTCTGAGATGTTTGGGTTGTATTAGGAGGGGTTTTGGTTGTACTGGGAGATGTATGGGTTGTACTGGGAGGGGTTTGGGTTGTACTGGGAGATGTTAGGGTTGTACTGGGAGTGGTTTTGGTTGTACTGGGAGATGTTTTGGTTGTATTAGGAGGGGTTTTGGTTGTACTAGGAAATGTTTTGGTTGTACTGGGAGGGGTTTTGGTTGTACTAGGAAATGTTTTGGTTGTACTGGGAGAGGTTTTGGTTGTACTGGGAGGGGTTTTGGTTGTATTAGGAGGTGTTTGGGTTGTACTGGGAGATATTTGGGCTGTATTAGGAGGGGTTTGGGTTGTACTGGGAGATGTTTTGGTTGTACTGGGAGATGTTTTGGTTGTACTGGGAGGGGTTTTGGTTGTATTAGGAGGGGTTTGGGTTGTACTGGGAGATGTTTTGGTTGCACTGGGAGATGTTTTGGTTGTACTGGGAGGGGTTTGGAGTTGTGGAATGTGTCTTGGAGAGGTTGGTGTGTTTGCACTGCTATAATGTGGATCAGATGCATCTCAGACGTCCTCCTGAACTGGTTTAATTGGTGGGATAAGTATCTGGTCTAAATGCAGGTGAGTTCACACCTGCAGTTTTATGTGGTTCGGCCTGATCCAGTTATAATCCTGATAATCAAGGCAGATGAAGTGACCAGGTGTGAGCGGAGTCTGAGTTGTTCCACATCCAGTGGTGTGTGTTTATTTGTGTGTGTGTGTTTGGACACTTACTCCGAGGCTGTGGCTGAACCCAGTGCTGGGGGCGGGGCTTGCGGCACTGATGTAGCTGCTGACCGTCGATTCCTGACTGGTCGTCCCGTAAAGATCTGCCATTGGTCCAGGGCTGCTGGTGCTCAGGAAGCCAGCAGAGCGAGAGGGGGCGGAGCCTAGAGAAGACATAGACAGATTGACAGATTAACTGAGAGCAGAGTTATCATAGTAACGGCAGAGCTATTATATATATATATATATATATATATATATATATATATATAAATACACATATTGCAGCTTAAAGTGCTTCACAACATTCATTAATGAAACATACAATAATATAAACAGTAAAATGATCATAACAAAAACAATAAAAGTAAATAAAAGAAGGAAAAAACAGAATAAAAAAAACAGAAAAGATAATACCAAAAAATATTTAGTTTTATTTATTATTACATTTATATTATATTTTCTTCTTTTCAGTTTAGTTGCATTTAATACTGTTAATAGTGTTCAGAAAGTGAAATAGGATTGCAGACACTTTTGGACGTAGGAGGTGTATGAAGTGATGATTCAGTAAAGCTTTAAAGACCAACTAAAGAATCTCAAAATCAAAATTAAGCAGAGCTACAAAAACTACAGAATTCAGAAGAAGCCTGATCAACAGTATGGGTGAAGCACAATTCACACCAAACCAGTTCATCTCAGACTCTGAGCTGTGCAGAGAAATTTGAGAAATCGGTGGAGTAATCAGAACCGTGCCGGTGTTACCCAGCTGAGATCAGTGTGGTCAGGAGGTGGGTTCACAGAGCCTGCTGACGCCTGTTTACCTTTCTGCCTATATTACTGCGGTTCTGCTGCACCTCCACTGAGTCAGCCAGCCAGCGCTCTGCAGAAACACCTCAGAGGCTGAAACCACGCGCTCTGACTGACCAGCAGATCTGAACTGCCATCTGTCTGCTCCTTTGAAGTCTGGCGCGAGAAAGTGAAAGCCGAGGTTTCTGCATGAGCAATGTGGCCGAGTGTGTGAGCGGTATGATCGAGTGTGTGAGCGGTATGATCGAGTGTGTGAGCGGTGTGATTGAGTGTGTGTGGTCTAAAGAGAATAACAACAAACAACAATCCCACTCACCTCTGACCACAGCTGCTGCAGCTGCTGCTGCTGCCATTGGGTTATACGCTGTCAGGGGGATGGCTACACACACACACACACACACACACACACAAATACATCAACATACAAACATAATAAAATGTACATACATACAACATATTTATATATAAAACACTAAATCAATATATATATATATATATATATATATATATATATATATATACATATCCGCGATGTCCTGCAAAAACCTTGTATCTCCAGAACAGCAGCTTTTGTCAATTGTCATTCTGGAGCATTTCTATTGGTCCGTTCATTATGAAATTCTGATACAGTATAAAGAACCACTGCAAATTTCTTATTATGGAGAAAAGTGTTTTTGCATGACAGAAACTATATAGAGTACATATGGGTCAAATTATTAATACACATAGACGCTTCCATACATATAATACATTATATTACTACATAAATATACTTATATATAATACAACAGATCTCAGACTTCACTTCAATTCAATTCACTTTATTTAACTGAATTAAAAACATTTGAATGGAAAACTGGATGAACTGTTTACACAGTGCTTCAGTACAAACCACAGTAACAATACAGCAAATATCAAATGTTTTGATTATTATTTGTGTTTGGCAAACAGGCTAAAACGTATATTTAACATGTATATTTTATTTATATTTTAATTTAGGCCATATAATGATCACCACCTTCAAGCTATTACGTCTTACACAAATATGTGGGCAAATGCTGTGATGTTCAGCAGTTTCTCTCTGTTTACTGTTTAATAAACACATTTGAGGGGCCATTACTTTTGCATATTATGTTTATTAAACTATCAGTTAATTGAGTAAATAAACAGTAACAGTGTTTACTGAGGTTTGTCTCTGTAGGCTGTAGACTTCCACAACACATGGAGTTTGAACAGGGGGTCTAAACTTTTGAGTATATTAATATATATATATATACAGACAGAATTATTCATATATACTGTATTTTCTCTCTTAAATTTAATTTAATAATGACCCGGGTGGTACAGCATCAACTGTAGTACTGTGGTATGTGTGTGTGTGTGTGTGTGTTAGCGAGGTTAGCATGCTTGTAAAGCTCAGAGAGGCACTAACCTGTGAGCTCAGGGGGGTGGGGTGAAGTCAGGAGGGGGGTCCTCTCTAAGTGGAATTCTAGAACAGAAACAAACACACAAGAGCTGTTTAGACACACACACACACACACACACACACTAGAGGGATAATACAACACATGTAAAAAGTGACAATCACACACACACTACAACCTGGGCATCTACTGTATTAATGCATCACCTACAAAAGAGGAGTGTTACTGTTACCCCCCCCTTGAGATTTACAAGCAGCCAGTGTGTGTGTGTGGTCCGTTATGTTCTGTAAAATGCTAACAGTTCTGTATTAATGATAATAGGGGTGGGAATGATTAAAGGTTCTAGATTCAAGATTACAGTCCCTGTAGAACCCCTTCCCTAAAGTAGGGGTACTCAGAAACACCGGGCTCCAAAACAGCAGAGGAATTCTAGCACCATCTAGTGGACTAGGAAAGTAATGGCGTTTAGTAAATGATCAGTCTATTATTAATAATAATAAAATAATATTTTTGTCAGATTGACGGTTTCACAAAAACATGATAGATAATGAGGTCATGTTGTATTGAACTGTTTCCCACCCCTAGCCAATTAACGCTCATATAGAAGGTGTGTGGTTTTACCTGGGAACTGATATGTGTATCCGGGAGTGAGGCTGGTGTAACTACGGCCGGTGTACGTCGCTGCCTGGAAACCAGGATAACCTGAGAGAGAAACACAGAAAATAATCATTACAGTTGTATATATAAGCAGTGGTGTATAATACAGTGCTGTCAGAGTTTACTATATATAATATAATAACACAAGAATTTATTATATTTGTTTATATACTGTATACATCATTTATTTATATTTATTTTTATGTTATATATATTATTACATTAGTATATAGACTTTTTTTTGGCTTTTGTGTTCATACTACAAATAATTCTATTTTTTCACAATTTATAATACGCTTTATTTACAGCATTATTTCTCTTTGGGTGGTTTTAAAAGGAAAATAAAAATGGAATAGTTGTCATAATTGGCCACGCCCATTTTCCCCCATATTCCATCGTCAATACTAATAATAATATGTTTCAGGTGTTTAAACCATCTTTAAGGCAATATATCTATAATCTGAATCAGAATAAGAGAAATATAAATAAATCATATTAATTATTGCTGTATTCTAAGCATTTAGTAAAATTAGCTATTTGCTTTTCTGAAGATTAATGGTCAGCTTCAGGTACCGGACACACACCTAAACGCCTGCTGATTCCCATATTAATCCCATTATCAGAGTACTGTTCAAAAGAAGGCCCCAATCCTGCTCCCTTAATATTATTAATACTCGTGTCATTCTCACTGCAACCTCCAGGTGCCAGCAGATCCCCATTTTTCTCTCCAGCCCTGAGCCACTCTTCCCAGACTCTCAAGTTTTAGAACACGTGACTTACCCAGCATGCCTATCCCCAGCATGAATGCGTCCATCCCGTACGGCATGACCCGCGCACGGCCCCTTGATGACCCTGCCGGTGACATCACTTCCTTGGGCTGGGCCTTCTTGCACTCCACCTGTGGTCAGCGCCGTAAAACAACACGAGAAGAAAGAAGGCAACAATGGTTCAGTCCACGCCCCGAAGACAGAGACACACAATAGAGCCTCAACAGCAGGCTCAAACCAGACCAGCCAGTGCCCCCCGTCCTCACCATCTTATTGTTGATCTCATGGAAGTGGATCTCGCACACTTTCTCCACCACGTCCTCGTTCTCGAAAGTCACGAAGCCGAACCCTGGAGAAGCATTAAACACACGAGGCAAAGCAATTAGCACCATGCTAACAGGGCTAAACCAGCACACACTCCTCCCAAACCGCGTGGAAGTCAATCACTGTAGGTATTGTGATATACACTGAGGAGGAGGAGCTACAGTCTCTCATTAGGGTGAATATTAATAACGCTCTAAATGTAGGTACTGTGATATACACTGAGGAGGAGGAGCTACAGTCTCTCATTAGGGTGAATATTAATAACGCTCTAAATGTAGGTATTGTGATATACACTGAGGAGGAGGAGCTACAGTCTCTCATTAGGGTGAATATTAATAACGCTCTAAATGTAGGTATTGTGATATACACTGAGGAGGAGGAGCTACAGTCTCTCATTAGGGTGAATATTAATAACGCTCTAAATGTAGGTATTGTGATATACACTGAGGAGGAGGAGCTACAGTCTCTCATTAGGGTGAATATTAATAACGCTCTAAATGTAGGTATTGTGATATACACTGAGGAGGAGGAGCTACAGTCTCTCATTAGGGTGAATATTAATAACGCTCTAAATGTAGGTATTGTGATATACACTGAGGAGGAGGAGCTACAGTCTCTCATTAGGGTGAATATTAATAACGCTCTAAATGTAGGTATTGTGATATACACTGAGGAGGAGGAGCTACAGTCTCTCATTAGGGTGAATATTAATAACGCTCTAAATGTAGGTATTGTGATATACACTGAGGAGGCGGAGCTACAGTCTCTCATTAGGGTGAATATTAATAACGCTCTAAATGTAGGTATTGTGATATACACTGAGGAGGCGGAGCTACAGTCTCTCATTAGGGTGAATATCAATAACGCTCTAAATGTAGGTATTGTGATATACACTGAGGAGGCGGAGCTACAGTCTCTCATTAGGGTGAATATCAATAACGCTCTAAATGTAGGTATTGTGATATACACTGAGGAGGCGGAGCTACAGTCTCTCATTAGGGTGAATATTAATAACGCTCTAAATGTAGGTATTGTGATATACACTGAGGAGGCGGAGCTACAGTCTCTCATTAGGGTGAATATTAATAACGCTCTAAATGTAGGTATTGAGATATACACTGAGGAGGCGGAGCTACAGTCTCTCATTAGGGTGAATATTAATAACGCTCTAAATGTAGGTATTGTGATATACACTGAGGAGGAGGAGCTACAGTCTCTCATTAGGGTGAATATTAATAACGCTCTAAATGTAGGTATTGTGATATACACTGAGGAGGAGGAGCTACAGTCTCTCATTAGGGTGAATATTAATAACGCTCTAAATGTAGGTATTGTGATATACACTGAGGAGGCGGAGCTACAGTCTCTCATTAGGGTGAATATTAATAACGCTCTAAATGTAGGTATTGTGATATACACTGAGGAGGCGGAGCTACAGTCTCTCATTAGGGTGAATATTAATAACGCTCTAAATGTAGGTATTGTGATATACACTGAGGAGGCGGAGCTACAGTCTCTCATTAGGGTGAATATTAATAACGCTCTAAATGTAGGTATTGAGATATACACTGAGGAGCCGGAGCTACAGTCTCTCATTAGGGTGAATATTAATAACGCTCTAAATGTAGGTATTGTGATATACACTGAGGAGGCGGAGCTACAGTCCCTCATTAGGGTGAATATTAATAACGCTCTAAATGTAGGTATTGTGATATACACTGAGGAGGCGGAGCTACAGTCTCTCATTAGGGTGAATATTAATAACGCTCTAAATGTAGGTATTGTGATATACACTGAGGAGGCGGAGCTACAGTCTCTCATTAGGGTGAATATTAATAACGCTCTAAATGTAAGTATTGGGATATACACTGAGGAGGCGGAGCTACAGTCTCTCATTAGGGTGAATATTAATAATGCTCTAAATGTAGGTATTGTGATATACACTGAGGAGGCGGAGCTACAGTCTCTCATTAGGGTTGAATGGGATTTTAACAGGGTTCAGGAAGCTTGTCTGACGTCACAACAGCAGCTACAGAAGAACACATTAGTGGGCGGAGTCTGGAGAGGTCAGCTGAGGAGTTTAAAGGGTTAATTCTAAACTCTTTTTAGAAGCTTGTCTTTATGATCATTTTATCCCTCTCATCTGTCCTGCTCACCAGGTCCCTCCCTCCTCCTGTCCTGATCGATCAGCTGTGGGACAGAAGCGGGAGGGGAGTGGGGCTTAACGAAGGTTTAGCCTAAAACCCCCCCAACGATTAACAAACCCACTAATTACTCCACCTCCCCCCTCACCTATCGCTGATCCTGCAGAGAGAGAGAGAGAGAGAGAGAGAGAGAGAGAGAGAGACATTGGATCAGAGTGACTCACCTCTGTGTCTGTTGGTGGTCTTATCAAACATAAGCATGGCATCATCCACCTACAGGAAACAGCAACAGAGGGGTGGGGGGGAGAGAGAGAGAGAGAGAGAGAGAGAGAGAGAGAGGAAGAGAGAGATTTATTACACTCTAATTAGAACATAAACCCTCCACAGTGTTACACACACCACAACAGGCTTGACCAACAACACACACACAGTACTGACCTTACCAAAGGACACTACACTCTAATACCACACCTGACTGTGTACATCCACTGCCCCACACCTGTAGCACTGGATTATTCAATATTGTTATTATTAATAATAATTATCTATTACTATAATAATAATAATAATCTATCACTGCTACTGTTTGATCACAACAAATATGAAATAAATTAAAATAAATTATATAAATAAACTAACAGAAAAAGCATGAATACATGTTTAAATGTAGCATAACATTTTAATTACCTTTAGTAATATACATTATTCTGAATGAATTTATATTTATTAAAACTTTTTATAACTAACAAGTTAATGAAAGTTAAGAAGTTAATAACATTTAAATAAAATTTACATTCAATAAAATTATTCTTTATTTATTGATCTTTTTGTGTAATGTAAAAACACAAATATATAATATAATATAAAAAGTGTCTAAAAGCACAATATATTTTTATATATATTATTTTACATATAACATATATATTTTATTATAGAAATCTATTACTGTTATTATTAATAATAATAGTAATAATAATAATGCAAATATTGTGTTACAGCAAAACTCACATCCCTGCTAATATGTCTAAAATATTCCCTTGCAATGACACTGATGTAAATGTAATGTAATGTGAGGTGATTATGCAAATGAGCTCTGTCCCGATTGGTTGCATCGTGAAAACACATGCTCCCTAAAGCTACACTGTGAACGGCTCATGTTTGTGGCTGTGATGTCACAACCATGAGACAGTGAGGACAGGCAGTTTGTGGGGACTCTTCTACAGAGAACCTCACGAGTTTGGGGGACACAGCCCCTTTAAAAGCTGCCCCCCCCACAAACACACAAGACGCTGGAGCTGCGGTGTGTATCAGTGGCTTACACACTCCTACAACCCCGTCATTAGCGCACAGCTCCGGCTCGAGTAACACACGGGAATACACACAGTCTAGCTCAGCATCCAAAACACTGTTTACACACACATACACACACACACACACAAACACACACACACACACACATGACTCTCCCACCTGCTCTGAGCCCTACCTTCTGACACTAACACACACTAACACACTCTGGAATACTCCAGCACACACACTAACACACTCTAACACACACCTTAACACACACCTTAACACACACCTTAACACACACACTGTGTGTTCTAACTGTAATAAGGTCATAATGGAGTAAATATCACAGGCTGCCAGCATCGCTTATTCACACGCAGATAGAGTTCCAGCACACAGTGTGTGTGTGTGTGTATGTGTGTGTGTGTGTGTGTGTGTTAAATGATATTTTAGAAGGCCTGTGTGTGTGTGTGCACTGATGAGAGCGAGTGTGTGTATATCTGTGTGTGTGTGTATCTAAGGGCATGTGTCACTGTGGCTATTCGGACAGACGTCTTCAGACAGCTCAGGTCTAAAGGTCAAAGGTGAGGGTCAAAGGGTTGTGAGCCACTGTGTGTGTTTATGCATGTGGGTGCATATGATTGTGAGCATGTGAGTGTGTGTGTGTGTGTGTGTGTGAACACAGGGTAGTGCTGGACGCCTAGCTGGGGGAGGTGTTTGTGGACGCCTCTTCTAATGAACACATTCAGCTATTTTAAGTTGCAGCCATTGCTGATTTACACAGATGTGCAAATGCACACACAGCTTGTCTAGTCCCTGTAGAGAAGAAGTACTGCCAATAGAATAGGACTCTCTGGAGCAGATAAACACCATGACCCTAGTGGCTCCATGCTGCCTAATAATGCCAGGCGTGGGCTAGAGGGGTATAAAGCCCCCCAGCACTGAGCAGGAATGATGGAATGATGGTGAAGCTCCATCCAGGACTTTTGGATGGGATGAATTGGGATGGTGATCATCCAACATCTCCCTAACACGTAACTAACAAAGCTCTTGTCGCTCAATGCAATCAAATCCTCACAGCAATGCTCCTCCTCCAAAATCTAGTAGAAAGTCTTCTTCTCTGGACAGTAGAGACAGTTACTCCCACAGAAGATGGAGAAGCACTTTTTTTAAATATCCCTGATTTCAGAAGAAGCGATGAACAAGCAGGTGTCCCAATACTTTTGTCCATATATTGCAGTGTGATTTAGTGTATCTGTGCTGCCTGACCAGAGAATAGGCCTGACCAACACCGCAGTACTCATTACCACACTACACATCGAGCTGCTCACAAACGCCTCTGCTCTGGTCAGTCAGTCCAGACTAGCTCTTTTAGACCCGTTCCCCAACCAGCACGTCCCGTCCCCTACAAGTGGACACTAATGACCCCCTTCTAATTGGGCTTCTGGATAATTGAGGAGTTATTACTTTAAGTTAATGAGGACATTTTAATGGCGCAACACCAGTCCTTCTTTTCCTCCCTGTTCTCTTCTCTCCACAGTTCCCTCCCTGTCTCTCTCTCCACCCCCACACCCCCACCCCTCCACCCACCCTCCGCCCCGTCCAAAGCAGGCCAGCTTACAAAGTGTCCAGTGAGGCAAACTAATCTGGAACTTCCCTGGGTGGCTGAGGCTTCATCTCTCTCTCTCTCTCCCTCTCTCGCTGCATTCCACATATAAAGCTCAAGAACGTCCTGATCAAACGAGTGGACGGCCCTGCAGCAAAGACTGAGGGGAATAAAGGTGCTGTTTTTTTTTCCAGTGTGAAACGAGGGGGTGAGTTTTGGCCTGTTTGAAGTGGACACCAGCTCTAAATGTGGTGTTGTTATTGTGAAGTTCTAGTAATGAGCAAAGCCTCCTCCCATACACACACAAACACACCTGTTTATATTCCTTGTCAGGACAAACAGGAGCTTTTATATGACGTCCTATTCTAAACCCATAGTCATTATTAATCTGGAGCCGGTCACTCTTTGCTCTAAGCTCTACCAGCAGCAGCAGGTCTGGAGCTCTGCTGCAGTTACTGAGTCAGTTGGAGGCTTTTCTGCACTCTGCTCTGAGCTCAGCACTCGGCCCTGACCCCGCTCTGTAACTTTACGTGGTCTGACAGACACTCTGTGGCTGAGCTGCTCTCTGTGAGCTGTTCCTCCTAAACTCTTCCACTGTTCAATAATAATAACACCACCCACAGCTGATGGAGGAAGATCTAGGAGGGAAGGTCTAAATTTCACCAGCTGACTTGTTGTTGGTGCAGCGGTGTCTCCTATTACATACAGAACCACGCTGGAGTTCAGTGAGCTCTTCAGAACCTCTCGTTCTTTCACTGATGTGTGGAAGAAAGACAGACTGCAGGACTAGAGGCTGGAGTTTATACACCTGTAGCTGAATGGGACTGAATCAGACACCTGAAGTCAGTGATTAAGAGGGGTGTCCCAATACTTTTGTCTATTTAACTTTGTGATTATCTATATGTAATAATAATATGCCCCATATTATTATATGTGTACTGAGGATGCTAATCCTAATCCTACTCCTAGTCTTAACTTCAGAACTGTGAATTAGTCCTGTCTTTCTATAAAGTCCTGAAAATATATGAAAACCCACACACACACACACACACACACACACACACACACATACAATCTTTTCCTCCCGCCCTCTCTCTCTCTCTCTCTCTCTCTCTCTCACACACACACACACGCAAACCACACAACAAAACCTTTTGCCCGCTGAATTACTTGGGGACAATAGATGGGTAGGTCACCGTGGTAACGGGGCAGTGGGGGGGGGGTCCGGGGCAGGAGCAGCTGTTCCATCAGATTAATTCAGATTCAAGTGCTTCTCCCCCCACCACCCTGCCCAAACTCACCCCACCAACTTTAGCCCATCCATCTCCCCCTCTTTTCTCTCTCTCCCTCTCTCGCTCATCGACCGCCCCCCCCCAAAAAAAAACACAGACCCACTTCTCTACAAGTCCCCCGAACTCTCCATCTCCCACCTGCACCGAACGCCCCGCTCAACTTTTCCATTTACTTTCACAGTAGAGCTCTGAAACTGTTTACTCTGTTTATTTGTTGTTGTTTATTTAATGTGAAAACTGTTTATTAGCTTAGAAAAGTTTAAGAAATCTAAATAAAATCAGGCTTTTATACAACAGAAGTGGCTCTAGATCCGTCAGAACGTTGTTATGTACATTATTTGGACTTAGGCCGGTGTTTACAGCCACATTTTCTAATTAAACAGCATCATTTTAATATTATACATTCATTCTGAAGCCATCGAAATGTTTGAGCTGATCTTAAGACTTTCATCAATCAATAATATCAATAACTTTTATAAAAACACCAAAAAAACCCAACTTTATTCTATTTTTACTGTCTTTCTATTTCATTCTGTCCAAAGACTTTTGGACAGTTTTGTCAGAAGCGTTTCTCCTTGTCCTCCCCAACCTTCTTCACTCCCCCTAAACTCCCCCGTCCCTCCACTCCTCATTGTCTCTCTCTCTCTTTCTTCTTTTCTCTCCTCAGAAAGGCTCCCCCGCTCTCCAAACTTTGCCCCATCTCTCCTTTTCTCTCTCTCTCTCTCTCTCTTTCTCTCCCCCTCGTCCCATACACCCTCCCTCCCTCCCCCTCTCGCGCTCTTTCACTAACTCCGCTCTACATTCCAGTCTTTTGTCAGTCTCCAGGCGAACCCAACAGAAACGGCCCTGTTCTGAGCTTCTCTCTCACAGGTGAGCTCTGCTAACAGTTCGGGACGTTAGCCCGTCTGCCCCTCGCACTAACCACCGCACCGACCCACCTCCCCCCGGTTCTCAGGCCGGTCCACATTCACCACTCGGGGGCCGCTTGCTGGGCCGCCTACAGAATCTGTGATTAAGCTGCTGTCTGTCAACCACAGCAGCAACACCCCCCCCTCCCCCCAACTGCAACCCCCCTAACAAAACTAATGCTAAAGTGTACTGTATGGACAAAAGTATTGGGACACCCCTCTTAATCACTGAATTCAGGTGTGTGATTCAGTCCCATTCAGCTACAGGTGTATAAACTCCAGCCTCTAGTCCTGCAGTCTGTCTTTCTTCCACACATCAGTGAAAGAACGGGAGGTTCTGAAGAGCTCACTGAACTCCAGCGTGGTTCTGTATGTAATAGGAGACCCCGCTGCACCAACAACAAGTCAGCTGGTGAAATCTCCTCCCTCCTAGATCTTCCTCCATCAGCTGTGGGTGGTGTTATTATTGAACAGTGGAAGGTAGATGGATGCTAGATATTCACTCAAGTTAGTTCATCTTCTCATCAAATCCCTCACAGCTCCTTTCTCCTCATCCTGCTCAGAGTTCAGAAGATTTGAATCAGATTTAGCTTTAGCGTGACCATGGAAATGAGTGTAGGGTAACTATGGAAACGGCTGTAGTGTAATCATGGAAATGAGTGTAGGGTAACTACGGAAACGGATGTAGCGTAGTCATCAAAATAACTATGGTAACTATGGAACTGAGTGTAGTGTAACCACAGAAGTGGGCGTACTGTGGGGTAGTGTAACCATCAAAATGGATGTAGGGTAACTATGGGAACATGGCCAAAAAGTAGGTCTACAGCAACTATGAAAATCACTGTTATATAATCATGGAAATGAGTGTATGGTAACTATGGAAACGGCCCTAGACACATGTAGTGTAACCATAGAAATGGGTGTAGCGTAATCACACAAATGGGTGTGGTGCTAGCTTAGAAATCGGAGCACTGTAACCATGGAAACGGGCATATTGCATCACCTTTTAGCGGTGTGACTGTATTTGAGTTATAATTTGACTGATGGTTTGAATAGCACAGCGGGGCAGGTTCTAGATATGAATACGGAGGGAAGGGGCTTACCTTTCCAAACTGGTCAAAGTACTGCTTTACATCTTCGATCGTGGTGTTTACAGACAGACCTCCAACGAAGATCTTCTTAGTCCTCGTCACCAGCTGAGAGAGATAGACAGGACCAGAGAGACCGGGGGTTATTTCTCAGTTAGCCACACAACGCAGGCCAGAACTCAAGCTTTTCCAACAGGGGTAAAGTAAAGGTAAAGGTCTGACCAACAGTTTCCAATCTAGTTATGAGGCTAATGTAGCTAACAAGTAATGGAAGCCTACAGCCACCAGTTAGCATCATTACGTAGCAATCTCGTGTGTGTGGACTTACTCATGCAGTCTGCTAACCAGCTCTGGACTTACTTGATAACTACATTAGCTTTGGAGTTTGGAGTACAGAGAAACCCAGCCTCGGTAACCCCCCCCCCCTCTTCCCAACTCCACATAATGATAGATTACAGTTAAGTGACCCAAGCCTCTCCTGGCCAGGTGGGATTGACAGATGGACAGCTGTGCTGAAACACGTACCTTTGGCTGGGCCCGGCGGGGGAAGGCCACTTTCGGGTCAATCTAGAGGAGAGGCGGAGAGGAGAAACATGGGTTTAGCAACTCCACCACGTCCACAGACAAGAAGAACCGCCCTGTGGAGGTTAGGAGGTCAGACAGAATCCTGTTGGACACCCCTAAACATACCTGGACCTTCACGAAGGCTTAAACCACTCACATGAGAACCCCTGAGAACCAGTTAGTTAAAGAGCAACGTGAGCAAAGGCGTCGCAATCATGGAAAGAACCAAACTGCATGCTAAGCTAGCTATAAACACAATGCTAAACTGCCGAAATCATCATAGAAACAAAAGCTGTCTGGTCTCAGGGTCATAGAGGCATAGCTAGGCAGCTAGCTTGGCTATTTATATGACATACTGATGGGTAGCTCAATGTAACATTATGTAACAATGCAACAAGTTGTAGCTAAATAAAGAAACAATAGAAGTTTTCTTACTGTTTGTAATAAAAGAAATTGAATATTTAGATCCATTTCTGTTGATTTTAAGTGCTAACATTATATAATGTTAAATATAAATGGCTAGGTAGCTAGCTACTCTTTTTGTTTGGCGTATTGATTGAGCTTTATGTAGCATAAAGGGTTTAGCACAAATAAAAAAAAATGGAAGTGTAATCATTTTTTTTATTGTTATAATAAAATAAATTCCAAGCAGATCCATTTTGGGCGCAGACAATTATTTAAAACGCTAGTTAGCACAGCTTTTACAAACAGTTCAGAAATAATAGCTGGACAATTAGCTACACTTTTAGCTTTCGTTACGTAACATAAGTGTCAGCAAAATGCTTTTATTTTTGAAAAGAAATTAAGTTGACCATCCAGATCCAATAAAATAATAATAGGCTTGGAGCTAGCTACAATATTTATGTGGCATATTGATAGCATACAGGGTTAGCACAAATAATAAAAAACTGGAGTGTAATAATTGTTATTATTGTTATCATTATAAAATAAGTTGACCCATTTAGACCAATGCTTTTATACAGAGAGGTCAGCAAGGTTAGCTTTCACCAATAGCCTAGAAGAACAACAGCTAGGCAGCTAGCTACACAATCTGCACCAGCTGCACTGGCGTTAGACACGGAGCTACAGGTTTATACCAGTCCTATTCTATTGGCAGTACTTCTTCTCTACAGGGACTAGACAAGCTGTGTGTGTGCATTTGCACATCTGTGTCAGCAATGGGTGCAGCTTAAAGTAGCTAGATGAATTTATTAGTAGGTGTCCACAAATAATTGGACACATAGCTTTATATGTGTGTGGAATAAAGTGTAAGCAAGATAATTATAAATTGTACGTTTGATCATTTTAATATTATTATTATTATTATTATTATTATTATAATTATTCGGGTTCTTTATTATATGGTTCCGTAGCTCGTTGGATTCTTTCCCAAACTATCTGGGAAGTTTTGTTTTCTGGGCGTCGGAGAAAACACTCACCTACACCCGTGAAGGAGCTCGGTATGGAGCACATGAGGGTGTTTTTGTCACTTTTCTGTAATTACTCCCATTTGTGGAGCTCTTAAAGTGAGGCATCACCTGCTGGACGGTGCTAGACGTTAGGTTCTACTGAAACAGCTGAAGTGTGTGTGTGTGTGAGAGAGAGAGAGAGAGAGAGAGACAGAGATTGGGACGGAGGGAACAGAAAAAAAAGGAGAGAAAGGAGAGCGAGAGAGAGAGTCCACTTGTGAAAGGGAGCAGCTTTAGCGGGAGGGAAAGGATGCGTGAGAAAGAGAGGCAGTGAGTGAGTGAGTAAAATAAGAGAGAGAGAGAGAGAGAGAGAGAGAGAGAGAGGGAGAGAGAGAGAGAGAGAGAGAGAGAGAGAGAGAGAGAGAGAGAGAGAGGGAGAGAGAGAGAGAGAGAGAGAGAGAGAGAGAGAGAGAGAGAGGGAGAGAGAGAGAGAGAGAGGCCGAGAGAGAGAGAGAGAGAGAGAGAGAGGGAGAGAAAGAGAGAGAGAGAGAGGGAGAGAGGGAGAGAGAGAGAGAGAGAGAGAGAGGGAGAGAGAGAGAGAGAGAGAGAGAGAGAGGGAGGGAGTTTCTGTGTCAACACCCGCGGACAAAGAGAAAAGAGGAGTAGAAAAAGTCTCTGGTTACTAGGAGAGACGAGGAGAGAAAGGAGGGAGAGAGAGAGCGTGCGAGAGAGAGAGAGAGAGAGAGAGAGAGAGCGGCGGACTCTAGGGGCTGACAGGCCCATCTGTCACTGAATGGAGAAGAGAAGGGTCAGAAACACACACAGTGACACAAAACACACACACACTCTCTCTCTCTCTCTCTCTCTCTCTCTCTCTCTCTCTCTCTCTCTCTCTCACACACACACACACACACACTGGTCATTAATGCCACAACCACATCCCACCTAAATGATAAAACAACATGTAGAAAAAGAGCAAAAAACAGGGAGGAAAGAGGGAGAGAGAAGGACACGGATCAGAACCCCTTCGACCCGCCACAGCCCCACAGAACGGCACCTTGTTTTTGTTTTTGTTTGTTTGTGTTTGTTTGTTCTTCCTTTTCTTCCTTTCTTAATCCCAGAGTGACGCCGGTGAGCCTTATTACAGGACTGGAACCAAGAAATGACTGTTTGTGTTCGGCTAAAGTCCAACATTAGTTAGGGTGACCATCTTTTTTTGGTTGTTTTTTAAAAAAAAAAGGTCATGGTCCATCGTGGTTGGGATGTCACGGCCGGGGGGCTTCGAGTAGGCCTAGGTTGTAGGAGCGTGGCAGTGTGGGAGTTAAATATCTGTAAAATCATGCCACGATATTAATAAACATTAATATATAAATATTTATTAATTTATCAAAATGAATAAACAGTCCTTATAGCCTATTAAATAACCGTATTTTAATTTAACATATGTGTCATAAAATAAATATTTAAAAAGTTGTAGTTTTACCACCCTGTTACATAACGATTGTTTTTATTCTCATGCAAATGTAAAACATGTAAAACTTTACATTTCATTTTAGTTAATAAAAACATCAATAACATAATAAAAGTCAGGACAAATCAAATTTTAGGCTGTGGCCAATCAGCTGTGGTGGGAAGAAGTTTGACCAGTGGCTGCTGTAGATGTAGGTACATGTAGACCAATAGTGGAGGTGAGAGGGCGGGGCTTAAATAGACAATACACACAGAATGTGCGGCGAGTGTAGAAGCAAATTCTGATGTGAAATCAATACGAAATCCCGGCATTAAAAAAATTAAAAGGACATGTCCGGGACAAAGAGGACGGGTGCGTCCCAATTCCTTACTAATTACCAATACTAGCTAGTGCGTGAGTGCGTAGTATGTAGTATAGATAAAAGTGTCAAAGTTGAGTATACTCAAATACCCACGATGCAAACCTAGGACTGTTTTTGTTTCCGAAATGGAAAAGGGAGGAGCTACTCACGTCTGGGACAGTTAAAAAAAAAAAAATTGGATAACAACAAGCTTACAGCGAAGCATGTTGGCATAGCAACGCTGCATCACTTCCTGGAAGTATGAAACAGGTTAGTATGTTAATATTTAGTGCTAATCCGCACTGTTAGGATAAGTAAACAGTATCGGTATAGTATCTTATAGTATTTTATAGTATCTTATAGTATTTTATAGTATCTTATAGTATCTTACAGTATCTTACAGTATCTTATAGTATTTTATAGTATCTTATAGTATCTTATAGTATCTTACAGTATCTTATAGTATCTTATAGTATTGGTGTGAAGTGCTTAATTGGGACAGAGCCGACATAGCTGCGATAAAGAGGACGCGTGGTCACCCTAGCTAAAGTCCAATATTAGCCAAAAAAAAACGAAAAGAAAGCGCCATGTAGCATTTAGCATGCTAGCAATGCAAATCCCTCTGATTTGTTTGTGCTTTTACACATAAAAAAACACCAGAAAATAAACACAGTCAAACCAATCATCCAAGATTTAGCAAACTGCTAAAAACATGCTAGATTACAAATACTCCGCTAAGTTGTATTAGTCTAGAGAACTGTTCTAAGTCCAGCTAGGCACTGAACTCTAGTCTACTCCATGCTGTACTGAGGACTGAGGTTAAAGTCTAGAAGACAGTGAAGGCAGTACAGCACTAGTAAAAGATTAGTCTCAGTCTGAGAGAGGGTTTGAGTGGAGCTAGGCTAATCAAGCTAGCGCCTCTGGCTCCCAAACTACAGCACAATTACAGGCCAGAGTTAGCTTCGCTTATCCCAAACAGAATCAGAACTAGCAGCAGCAGTGTTGTTTATTTATTTGTTTATTTTTTCATTATTACTGCCGTTCTAAACAGAACAGAGTGAAGAGCGCTAATGGCTAGTCTCTGCACACAGATCGGATGCAGATGCTACGGTTTAGGTCTATGAGTCGCTACGCTAGTCTGATAGTCACCTCCTTTACAGTCCATTAACCTCCTGAAGGCCCAACACTCCTGTGCACGGTCGAAAACAAACAAACAGACACACGTACACACACACACACACGCACACACACAAACAAACAAACAAACAAACAAACAAACAAAATCAACATACAGTGCAGTAGGTGACGGCAGGATAGCAGTGGAGTAAAAGTGGACAGCTAACACAGAAAGGTCATGGGGACAGGCGGTTATAGGGTCAAGGTTTGCTTTTATACATTTGTTTTAAGGGTAAAAGATTAGAGTAAACAAGTAAATAAACAACAAACAAACAGTCTGTGTAACACATTGAGCCTCCTCAGAGTGGAACGGCTCGCTTAGCCGAAGGCTAACAGCCGCAGGACGGAAGCTAGCCTGTCTGTTTAGGCAGTCTGTGTGCTCTCCGGCTACGTCTCGGGCAGTCTGTGCTCGGTGAGTGTGAGGGGTGTGTTCGGGGTGTGTTGGGGGTGTGTGCGGAGTGTGTGCGGGGTGTGTGCGGAGGCCGTGCGGATGTAAAGCAGGCTGTGTTTCTCTGGACGCTGCGAATAAGAATCCCTCTTTGATTCCAGAGTTTTTCCCCTTTCAAAGCAAACATGCGCTAAAGCTAAAGCTACGCCTCTCCCTCTCCACAACACGGCAGAGGAACACAAGCGCTCCCAAACGTCTCGCGCCCCAGACGACTGAAAAGGGGCTACAAATACACTATATGGACAAAAGTATTGGGACACCAATCTTCACCAATTTTCTTCTGAAATCATGGCTCCTGCTTTTGTTGGAGTAACTGTCTCTACTGTCTCTACTTTCTACTAGATTTTGGAGGAGAACTGATGTGAGGATTTGATTGCTACCCCACTACCCCACCTCATCATCCCCCAACCCATCCCAAAAGTACTGGATGGAGCTCCACCACCATCATTCCTCAATGCTGGGGGGCTTTATACCCCTCTAGCCCACGCCTGGCATTATTAGGCAGCATGGAGCCAATAGGGTCATGATGTTAATCTGCTCCAGAGAGATGGTCCTATTCTATTGGCAGTACTTCTTCTCTACAGGGACTAGACAAGCTGTGTGTCAGCAATGGGTGCAGCTTAAAGTAGCTTAAATGCGTTCATTGCAAGGGGTGTCCACAAACTTTTGGACATATAGTGTATAGGAAAACAACAACACTGGAGTGGAGGGTGGAGAGAGTACGTTGTCCTTAACTGTCAGAATCTCTTTGTCTAAACGAGTTACACGCTGTTCACCAACCAGGTCAATCCTTTAGCGCCAATCAGCGAAACACTGTCAGTACTGGGTAATACCCTCACACACACCCTCACACACACACACACACACCCTCACACACACACACACACACACACATTAACACACTCAAACAAGTGGCTGAGAGGAAGCGGGACAGTTCGTCTCAATCCTGTTTACACAAATCTGATTAGTTTTCTTAAGAGAGCTAGCATGCTAATTTCTCTCTCTCTCTCTCTCTGTATGTCTCTCTCTCTCCCCTCCTCCACCGCAGCTCGTTAAGCTAATCTCCAATCTAAAATCGGCCCAGGCAGGCTGCCATAAGGCACCTTCACAGGGGTGCAGAGGCTCGGAGGTAAAGCCGGACAAAGGCCTCCATGTTCCTCCCAAGCCAAGCCCGCTTCCCTCCCATAAACACTCCACACACACACACACACACACACACACACACTCCGGCTCCGAGGCCTGGCCCGCTCAACGTCTGCTTTATGCTCAACACCGCAAAACATCACTGAGACTTTGTGCTTGCACAACTTTCCCTCTTTTATCGGGTCGACTTTGATTTGCCCGGAAAACTTCAAAGATTTCATACTTTTCTTCGTTAATCTGAGCGGCTTTGATTCACTAATGAGTTCAAACAACATCAGTGACAGAAAAAACTCCAGTCAGTTTCTGTAGCTGTTCATTAGAAATGAGTTTTAAAACGTTTTCTTATTTATTCAGATCAACTTAGATTCACTAACATGTTCAAAATAATCCGTTTTAGATCAGTTTAAATATATAAAAATAACTTTCCCTGTTTAACTGAGTCAACTTTGATTCGCCCAAATATCAACGTATTTAAAATTTGTAATAATTGTTTTAATGTTTTAAAAATTTTTTACATTTTGAAATGTTACTGTCCTATGCTAATTCGATTCATTTGTAAGACCAAATAATAAATACTTTTAGTTTTTGTAGCTTTTAACTAAAAATTTAGTTTTAAAAGTCATTTCATCACTACTTAGACTAAGAGTCACAAAAATGTTCAAAATAATATAAATAACAAAGAATAACATCAAACAAACAGTTTTATTTAAATTTTTTAAAGCAATGTAGCGTTAGCTTAACTGTTTCTGTTATGTTTAATCACGTGTGAGTCCACAGAAGTAGCTGTTAACTAAAAATAACTGATTTAATAATTTTTCAATAATTATTTAGGTCAGCTTAGAGTCATCAACGTGTTCTAACAACAGTAACAGTAAACAACAACAACCAGTCAGTTTTATATCAGCTTTTAAAATGAATTTATATGAATTGTTAGCATAACTTTCTACTTTACTGGATCTAATTTGCATCATAAATGTTAAAAAAGCTTTTATTTTTTTGCAGAAAAAAAACAACTCTGCTTTAATAACTTTTCTTAATTTTTCATGTCCATGGATTCACTAATATGTTCAAAATCACATTAATAAGCGAGAAAAACAACAACTACAGACTTTTATATAAGCAAGTTATCTGTTACTATGACGTTTCTTCTGTTATTGATTGATTTTAATTTACCAGCACATTTTAATAACATCAAAACTAAAAAACATCTTATTTGTTATTTAACTTCTTATATGTTATTTAAATCATTTTAATCAGGATTCAAATATCATCAGTAACCTGTTGTTCCTGTCATTCAAAAACATCATATTCATTTTTTTTTTGTTTTTCTCTTTTCTCCATAATAGAAATCTGGCAGTTGTTCTTTATACTGTATCAGAATCTCCTGAAAATGGGGTCAATAGAAATGCTCCATCATGTCTCTGAATGAAATCTTCTACATTGACGTCCAGAGTAAGGTTAGAGGGTTTTTTCCTCCTCCTGTAAAGCTGCTGTTTTGGAGATTTGTGGTGTTTGCATAACAGTGATGTGTTTCGTGCACATCAGCAGAACTCCTAGAACAGTGAAGGACTGCATGTTTTATCATAAAGAGCAAAGTTAGTTCTGATCCGTTGGATTAAATGCAGTGAGATACTGAATATAAACCACTTACACTTTCATTTGTACTCAAAGGTTTTGTCTGTTTCTTTTTAAATGTGCCACTGGCTCTCTTTTTTGTCCACTGTAACTCAACAGATACCGGATCAGCAGTAAATACTGTGATATACAGTGAATCCTGAAACACTGTTTGTGTTATACACCCTCAGAGCGTACGCCGTTCTGGCGTTGGCGAACCGCGAGAGCTCTCTAACTTTCCTTCCCAGGGCTCGTCTGTACGGCGAGTGCTAAGCAGGGGATGTAAGATTATCTTTGTGTTTTCAGGAATGTGATCTTGGAGAACAGTTCATTCGGGTCAGAACACCCAGCAAGCCGAAATCCACACTGGCACAATCTACCCCACAGGCCCAGCGAGTGTGGAAGCAGGCAGGGATTTGTTCTTTAAATATTCCCAATCGGAGTTTACAGCGTGCTCACCGAGGCTCTACTGCTGCGGCGGTGCTGCCCCGTAACTGTGCCCTCTCTGGGAAAAGCCTTAATCTCACTGTTTGCAGATTACAGAGTTCGCTACACTGAGCAGATTCACACCTTTATCACACACTCCTCTGACAAAACCCATAGTTCAGACTCGAAATCTGATTGGCTGAAACACGTTTTAAGCTAATGCGTTCCATAAACACAAACTTAGTCCTGTGGAAAAGTCAAGAAACTAGTTTAAAACTCTAGAAATCTCAGCAAAGTGAGAGTGTCTACCTGTAATTAACTCTATATAGCATTAGAATAAACCCAAATAAACATAAAGTCAGTGGTCAGTGAGAGCGTCTACCTGTAATGAACTCTATATACCATTAGAATAAACCCAAATAAACATAAAGTCAGTGGTCAGTGAGAGCGTCTACCTGTAATGAACTCTATATACCATTAGAATAAACCCAAATAAACATAAAGTCAGTGGTCAGTGAGAGTGCCTACCTGTAATTAACTCTATATAACATTAGAATAAACCTAAATAAACATAAAGGTAGTGGTCAGTGAGAGTGTCTACCTGTAATTAACTCTATATAACATTAAGATAAACCCAAATAAACATAAAGGTAGTGGTCAGTGAGAGTGTCTACCTGTAATTAACTCTATATAACATTAGAATAAACCCAAATACACATAAAGGTAGTGGTCAGTGAGAGTGTCTACCTGTAATTAACTCTATATAACATTAAGATAAACCCAAATAAACATAAAGGTAGTGGTCAGTGAGAGTGTCTACCTGTAATTAACTCTATATAACATTAGAATAAACCCAAATAAACATAAAGTCAGTGGTCAGTGAGAGTGTCTACCAGTAATTAACTCTATATAACATTAGAATAAACCCAAATAAACATAAAGTCAGTGGTCAGTGAGAGTGTCTACCTGTAATTAACTCTATATAACATTAGAATAAACCCAAATAAACATAAAGTCAGTGGTCAGTGAGAGTGTCTACCTGTAATTAACTCTATATAACATTAGAATAACCCAAATACACATAAAGGTAGTGGTCAGTGAGAGTGTCTACCTGTAATTAACTCTATATAACATTAGAATAACCCAAATAAACATAAAGTCAGTGGTCAGTGAGAGTGTCTACCAGTAATTAACTCTATATAACATTAGAATAAACCCAAATAAACATAAAGTCAGTGGTCAGTGAGAGTGTCTACCTGTAATTAACTCTATATAACATTAGAATAAACCCAAATAAACATAAAGTCAGTGGTCAGTGAGAGTGTCTACCTGTAATTAACTCTATATAACATTAGAATAAACCCAAATACACATAAAGGTAGTGGTCAGTGAGAGTGTCTACCTGTAATTAACTCTATATAACATTAAGATAAACCCAAATAAACATAAAGGTAGTGGTCAGTGAGAGTGTCTACCTGTAATTAACTCTATATAACATTAGAATAAACCCAAATAAACATAAAGGTAGTGGTCAGTGAGAGTGTCTACCAGTAATTAACTCTATAAACATTAAGATAAACCCAAATTAAGGCTGATTAGATGAACTAGGTGTTGGATGGGAACTGGAAATACTGGGAACACTGGACATGTGAAGCTACCACCACTAGGTATTTACTGTGATAGGAGTGTTTTAGAAAGTCCTCTGTTGCTGCTGGATGAACAGCTTTACAGATCAGTTTCTCAGGTGGACGACAGCTCATGCACAGCACTGTGGGAATGCACACAGACCGAACCCTGGATTAAAAGGCTCACATCACATCTGTGTTATTATATTAACATTATAAAGCATACAGGCCACTCCCTCAGTCCTTATATGGAAACTGAGCTGCAAGAACCTCACATTAAAAACAGCAGTTTAGCCCCGCCCATTTATGCTGAAGTTATAAGCAGTGTTTTTTAGACCTGGGGCTTTTTAAATGAGGTGAAATATAGAGCAGCCAATCAGGGCAAAGCCCATTTACATAAATGAACTGTAATGTACATAAATGTAAACTGAACATATGAAAGAATCTATCTAGATCTATTTAATAATAGTGTAAAATCAATAATCCATGGTGTGCTCATTGTGGATCTGTCTAAAGGAGCAGTTTGGCAAAACATCAAATTATCACCATTGATCTCTGAGCCCAGATTCAGTCGATCAGAGTCATGTTCGGTATCTGACATGAGCTTCTTTGTCTACAACAGGAGATACTAAGCTAACGTTGCTAACAAACACTGACTTAGACTGTCACCAATCTCATGAAAGCTTGGATAGACATTGTCTATTGTTCTGAATCTAGAACCTGAGCTACGTTCTCCTCCTCATCACGTCCCGCTGCTCCTCTCTCAGACCGGAGCGCAGTGGAGGAGTGATCCCACACACTGTGCTGAGGTGAAGGTGGTTCCGGTTCCTCCAGTGTTCCTCAGCTCTGTGGAGAAGGTTCTGTTTGGGGTTCTAGACTAAAGTAAGTCCCACCGTCTCCTAAACCACGTCCATCTACCAGCTAATAATGAAGGCCACTTATTAACAGAGATGAGTAAATTGGTGACAGTCTAGGTCCAGTGTTTGTTAGCAGTGTTAGCCTAGCATCTCGTGTTGTAAACTACAGAGGCTCACGTCAGACACCGAACAGGTCCCGGCTGATCGACTGAATCTGGGCTCAGAGATCAATCACGGTACTCTGATATTTAGCGAACTGCTCCTTTAAAGCTGAAACTAAACTCATGACCATGTAATCAGAGCTGTGTCCAAACTTTCGACCTGCAGTGCCTGTTACTGTGGAGACGCCACACCTGTACCTTTTCTTTTTTATTTGGGCTACTGCTCATCCTCTACAGCGAGCGCTCGACCACAACACTCTGTCCTGAGCGAGGGAGAGAGGGGAGGGAGTGAGTGAGCGAGCAAGAGAGAAAGAGCGAGAGAGAAAGAAAGAAAGAGATGAGAAAGTTTTTTTCTCTCTCTCTCTCCTGCCGTTCTTCACCACTCCCTCCCTCTGACCCCCTAGGGGAGCGACTCCATGGTCGCCACAGCAACCAACGGGCGGCATTGTCCCGGGACCCGCCTGCTCTGAGCACTGACAAAGGCTCGGGCGCTCACACACACACACACACACACACTCATGCAAACGTCCCTCATTCATAACGGCGCAAGTTTAAAAGTTTGAGAGCTGGAACCCGAGCGCGACCCGAACCCAGTTCAGCACCAGATCCACTTCATCACAGCGTTCAGATTTACTGAGTTTATAAAGCTGCAAAAGTGATCGCACCTGTGCGGCCTTCCTGCGTCTTCACCTCTGCCCTGATTCAGTTCTGTTCAACTCTGATTCAGTTTAATTTGGTCAGGCCGCTGATGGAGTTCAGCGTAATTCAGTTTTCTGAACTGAATTCAATGTAATTGACATTCCTCGCGATTTAATGAAGTTCTAATTAATTCTTTCTGAACGGACTGAGTTCATTTCTCGTGTTTTTGCACTGATTCAATTCAACAAAATTCAGCTTTGTCATGTTTTACTCTGATTTAATTCAATTGCCATGTCTGAGCACTTTTCATTTCAATTCAGTTCAATTCAACTGAATCATTTTTTTTGCGCTTAATTAAATTCAACTGAACTTTGTTGTGTTTGATTCAATTCAGTTCAGTTCAGTTTAACTTTGCCCTTTTTCTGAACGGACTGAATTAAATTTAATTCACTTTTGTCGTGTTTTTGCACTTCAATTCAAATCAATTCAACTTTGTCAGGTTGCACTTATTCAACTCAATTATTTTGTCAATTTCAATTCATTAAACTTTGTCTTTTTATCAGCTTAAATCAGTTCAACTATATCAATGGTTTTGTCCATTCAATAAAATTCAACTTTGTCATGTTTGTGCCGTAACTGATTCAGTTCAGTTCAGTTTAACTCTAACTGATTCAGTTCAGTTCAGTCTCTAACTCTCTGTTTTTTAAACCAATTCAGTTCAACCTGTATTACTAAACTTTTTGATTAGTGAATTATTTGAATCTGAGTCTGAATCTGAGTCTGCTGAAGTAATTCATATGAATTCTAATATAGGATAAGTTCTGCTCTATAAACTGCGTGTGAGTGATGTGAACTATAGAAGTCATTCATGAACATTAATATAAATAATAAATAAATAAATAAATAAATAACAAAATCAGTAAATCATTAAAAACACTGAGCTGAGTTTACCAGCTGCAAGCAAAGCTTACTAAACTACCCCACCAAACCCCCAGAACTACCCCACATGCCCCGTCCCGCTCCCCAGGTTACCATAGCGATCTCCACAGAATAGAAACTTCCCTGACAACCTCACAGAGGGAATCTCTCGCTCGCTCGCTCCCTCTCTCTCTCTCTCTCTCTCCTGTTCCAAATCTGTTCCTAATTGATTTTGACTCAAGCAGCACAAACCCCGAACAGGCTTTTGAAAGCTTATTCCACACACACACACACACACACACACACACACACACACACACACACACACACACTGTCTGCAGCTCCACTGACCACCATTTCACTGCGGAATATCACGTTCTCCGAGAATCTGCCCTTATTATCTGGCTCAAAGGAGTGGAGAGAGAGAGAATAGTCTTATTGTGTTCGCGCTTCTCAGTTAACGCCACTTTCCAAACTACAGTGTTTCACTGACTCTGGCGGGCCGTAGGTGCCCCGCTCAGGGATAAAGCCCTCACAATGGCGGCCGGGAAGGACGGAATGAGGGCACGGCGCAGGAGCTGTAGCTTAGAGAAGATTAAAACTCACTGTTTTGGAGTCCAGCTCGTGCCTGGTTTGGGCCAGCACTTTGTCCACTCCGGCCTGGTCCGCGAAAGTGACGAAGCCGAAGCCCCTGGACAGAAGGAAGCACAGTGAGAGGCTGCTGGTCTAATGAAAGTTCACTTAGAGGCATAACAGAAGAGTAGGACGCTGGGTGACCGCTCGTAAAAGGCCGCTTCCCCTCACCTGGAGCGTTTCGTAACCGGATCCCGCATCACCATGCTCTCCTTCACCTCGCCGAACTTACAGAAGTAGTCTTTCAGACCCTCTGCCAGAGAGAAACACAGACAGATGCAAACCAGCATGTACAGCAGCCCTGCAGTGAACATTAACCCTGTAAAGCAAGTGTTTACACCACTGTGTGCTCTACAACTGCCCTGCGGTTCACACCGAAGCCCTTAAACTCGGGATTTACATCACACAACAGGCTTACTTTCAGCACAGCAGGCTCACTTTCAGCACTAAAGCCCTCAGTCCTCTTCATTTACTGCTACGTTCCCCCTAAACCGCTCTGCATTTTAAGACTGAATCCCGTAAACTTTACATTTCCTTTACAATTTAATCTGTAACACCTCAAACAGACAGGTTTACTGTAAAACTAACCCCCTCAAACTTTAGATTTACAAACAAGTCCACTCTCTTAAAATCTTAATTTTAATACTAACCCCTTAAAACCGTAGTTTTAGTACTAAGTTCACTCTAAAACAGTTTTAAACCACTTCATCTCTACATTTACAAAGCAATATTTACCCTAAAACTAAAACCCCACTTTACAAGTCTTCATTCTAATATAAAACCCTTCAAAACTTTTGATTTTCTGCAAAGTTTAACATTTTTAACAGCCTTACTTTCAAACTAAGCCTCTTAAAAGTCTTAATTGTAATATTAAACCCCTCAACCTTTACATTTACAGCAAGTTCACTCTAAAATTGATTTTAACCACTTAATCTCTACATTTACAGCAATATTTACCTAAAACTCTAATTTAACAAATAAACCCCACTTTACAGCTAAGTCCACTCAAAAAAAAAAGGTCTTTTTAATATTAAACCCTTCAAACTTTAGATGTAACAGCCTTACTTTCAAACGAAACCTCTAAAAAAGTCTCACTTGTAATATTAAACCCCTCAACATTTACATTTACAGTAAAAGTTTACTCTAAAATTCATTTAACCCCTTCATCCTTACATTTACTGAGTATTTCCCTTTAATCAGTCTTACTTTACAAACTAACCTTCAAACTCGTGATTTCTAGCCAAGTCACTCTAAAACAGCTCTAATTTTATGTATTAACCCCACAAGACCTACATTAGCAGCACAGTTTACTCTACCGCCGCTTTATATTTAACATTTAACCACTAAAACTGAACATTTATATCAAAAACAATACACTTCACATTTTACAGCACAAACTTTACTTAGCATCGCCGTATGTTGAACATTTAACCCTTAACCCCTAGATGTGATGTTAGACGGCCAATAAACCAAACAGCTTACAGCAAAGTTGCTTTTATGTTTACACTTAACCCCTAAACTCTATCTCTAAACTCTATAACATTAATAATTATCCATGCACTGTTTTCTATGGCGTTACTGAATGACAGGGCCTTTAGTGATGTGGTGTCGGGGTTAATAAGCTGCAGGAGTTATTATGTGCTATTAAGCTAAATTATTATCATACCGTAACGAGGTGTCCAGAGATATCCAGACACGTCAGAAATAAGTTTGGTTAGCAGTGCTGACT
>NC_132883.1:45514415-45632697 GCF_030463535.1 Salminus brasiliensis | reverse complement strand
TCTGAATTTATGATCAATTAGTTGATAAAACTCTTTGTACTTTGTAGCTCTATGATTTAGCTAGTGTCTTCAGATTTGTGCTCTGAGAACATGGGCAATAAAATATTATTAGCAATAATGATGCTGATTATAGTAAAATAGTGGCACTTTTAGGGACTACTTTCTGTAGCTGCACTACACCCTGCAGCATGTATCCCTCCACCATTTTAATGATCTGGTTCTAAAAGCAGGTTCTAGAGCCGAGCTCTTCTCAGAACTCTGGTAGAACCGTGTCTCAGGCATCAGGCAGCGTCTTCATCACCATTAGGTGAAGAACTTTCTGTGAGGAGCTTTTAGTAGAGCTTCAGACGTCTGCTTCCCTTCACCTCCACTGTAGAACCACAGCTCTGACTGGAGGAGCTTATCTAGAACCTCCACTGTAGAACTCCAGCTCTGACTGGGGGAGCTTATCTAGAACCTTCACTGTAGAACTCCAGCTCTGACTGGGTAGTCAGAAGTAAGTGGACAGGCAGCATCACGGTTATACCAAAACATTAACATTTATTTAAAATAAATAAGGAATGTACATTACATATACATACAGACATCAGACTCCACCCACCTTCACCCCCACAAATCTCACCATTACGATAAAGGGTTTAACTGGCTGAGACGGGTCAGTGCTTCAGGTCAGGAGGCCTGTTTTGTCCGTCTGTCTGTCTGTCTGTCTGTCTGTGTTCAGATAATGATTTACACTGAAAACAGTAACATCGCTTTTACTGGCTGATTTCCTAACAGAGTCAAACTGAATCAGGTTGAACTGAATCATTTCCTAAACTGACTCACTGTCAGAGATTTACACCTCTGATTTTAAATAATATGATATTTATGAGACTATGAGATCTACTCCTGAAAACACTCTAAAAAGAGTTCTACCATCTCAAATCAATTATTTCTTCAAGGGTTCTTTAGTAAAGGCACTGAATCGTTTCCTAAAGAATCGTAACTGAACTGAATCACTGTCAGAGATTCACACTGCCAGTGGTTTTGAACACTGTATTCAGTAAATTACACACATTCCTAAAAAGAGGGTTCTTCAAGGGTTCTTTAGTAAAGGCAGTGGTTCTATATAAAACCATGACAACTTACGTTATAATTATATAGATGAGCTTTTATATATATATCTTTTTTTAGCACACTCTCAGCAAAAGTAAAGGTTCTTTGCATCATCAGGGTTCTATGTAGAGCCTTAACATTTACTAAAGAACCCTTGAAGAACCCTCTTTTTAGGAATGTGTGTAATTTACTGTCAAGGCCCAGATCTGAATTACATTGTAAAAAACCACTGGCAGTGTGAACCTCTGACAGTGATTCAGTTCAGTTACGATTCTTTAGGAAACGATTCAGTGCCTTTACTAAAGAACCCTTGAAGAAATAATATTTTTGAGATGGTAGAACCTTTTTTTTGAGTGTAGAACAGCAAAGAACACTTTTTTTTTTGCTAAGATTGTATGATTCGCTTGCCACTGAGTGATTCAAAGTGTCACAATGATATGATCCGAATCACTTGAATTATGAATCGGTTTCACTGAACCTGCTGTAAAGGAGGTGTGGCCTATTTGAGACCCCCTGTCAGATGCTTTACTGGTTTTAATTTATTTGCACTGCATCTTTTGTACAAAATAATAAGGAATATTAATTACTTAATTAATTATCTTATTGTCAAATAAGATAAAGGAAGGTCACATGCTACATGATGCATTCTGATATAAACTGGTTTAAATACTGAACTGACTGCTGGGAAGGGGTTTATTATTATAAACAGGCCCAGAGTTAAAGAAAGCTGCACTGAATCTTCGTTCTAGCACATGAAGAACCGGGTAAAGGAGGGTTTTAGAACTTACATAACATGTAATGGAAGCAGTAAATTTAAAAGCAGTAAATTGATCATTTTGGTCGTAAACAAATCGGCCCAGCTTAAAAATCTATACGTTTCTATAAGATAAAAATGAAATGCTGGTTACTGAATCTGCTTTGATCCTAGTTCTTTCATAGCCATCACTGACGGATGGCTATGGCAGCACATTGGATCAAACCTGCAACCGCCTGAAACCAGAGCCAACACTTAAGACGACTGCTCCACTTAGGAGCCCAGGAAACGTCCTCTTTAAGCTCTCCAGCAGGGGTCAGCACTAATTCATTATCAGCTGAGAATTCATACTGGAGAGACGCTGTGATGTAATACACAGGTGTTCATGCTGTATCTACAGGCTAGTAGAGCGTGGTCGGTGTCAACAACATCACATGAGTGAGTCGTGTACAGTAGTAACACACTGCATGCACACTCAGATATCTGGCGCCCCCTGTTGAGGCTGCAGTGAGACTATGAGATTTTACATGAACCAAAAGTATGAGGACACATTTTCACTGGCTAGAACAGCGAGGGAGGGTTTTCAGTGATGATGAAGCAGCTTTGGATATTCATTATTTAGCTTCAAAAGGAGGATAATTGCTTAACGAACTTTTCAGGAAGCTTCCACCCAAGAGTCCAGCATGGGTCCAGTCTGTCCACTATCAGGTACTGTGGCTGGTTTATGGAGCAGTGCAAACACACCTTCAGAAGGGAGCAGACACAAGATCTCCAGGATGTATACTGAATGGACAAAAGTATTGGGACACCTGCTCAAGGGTATTAAAAGAGTTGTTTCTGATTTTGTTGGAGGGAAGAAAGCTTTCTACTAGAATTTGGAGGAGCATTGCTGTGAGGATTTGATTGCATTTAGAGGTCAGGATGTTTGATGGATGATCACCACCCACCTTATCCCCAACTGGGGGGCTTTATACCCCTGTAGACCACGGCTGGCATTATTAGGCAGCATTAAGCCAATAAGTTCATGCTGATCTGCTCCAGAGAGTCCTATTCTATTGGCAGTACTTCTTCTCTACAGGGACTAGACAAGCTGTGTGTGTGCATTTGCACATCTGTGTAAATCAGCAACCGGTGCAACTCAAAGTAGCTGCATGCATTCATTGGAAGGGGCGTCCACAAACATTTGGACATATACAGGGTTCCTGTTGGGTTCCTGTTTCTGGAAAAGCTGGGTATGCCCAAACTTTTGACCTGCAGTCCAACACTGCGTTAGGCTCTTGTCCCTCAAATCTGAGTGGCCACAAGTTCACCGCAGCGCAGTTCTGGGCTGTGCGCGTCCACGTCCAGCTCCGTCCTGCTGTCCATCTCAGCGGTGAGTTCTCTGAGGATCTTCTCCAGGTCCTGGTTCTTCCTGAGCATCTGCAGGTAGTTGTACTGCAGCTGCTTCTGGTAGCGGATCACCTTGTCCTTCTCTTTATTCCAGGTGTGTCTCTCCTGCTGGAAGCTGCCCACCAGCTTGCTCTTCTTCTCCTTCTCCTCCCTCAGCTGTCCCCGCAGCCTCTCCACCTCCGTCTGAAGGGCGTCCATGTCTATCGACCTCCCTCTGACCTCACACGGCTGTCCCTTCGCTCCGAACACCTCCATCTTGGCCTGGCTGATCTGTAGCTGCAGTTGCTGCTCCTCCAGCCTGGCTCTGAGGCTCAGGAGCTGGATCTGCTCCTCCTTAGCTACGGCCAGCTCCTGCTTCATCCCCTTAATGTCCGTCTCCAGCCTACCCACCTTTTCCCTCAGCAGGTCGGCCTCGTTCTTTTTCCTCTGCAGCTCGTTCTGACACACCTGGCCGGGAGGGATTTTATTACTGTACAGATATATCAAATATTTTTATACTACAAAGATCACTGACTTCTTTTTGTACTGTAAATCGGACTTTCTTGGTTTTATGTAGGTAAGGATTGCTTTAGCGTGTGCTTTGTGCTCTTTGCATCACATTTGCATGCTTTTTTCACGACTAAGCAGCATTCTGTACATCATACAGACTCCTTATGTACTGCAAAACTGACTTTTGTACATCTAGACCATCTTTACAGCTTTTCGAACTTTAAAACTAACCTCTGTGCATCATATTTGCATGGTTTATTGTACAACTAAGCAGCATTCTGTGTGTTTTTGTACTGTAAAAGTCATATGTGTGCACTTTTAGTACGGTTTTTTGTTTTACAGGTTTTTTCTGCACTTTTTGTACACCTTCAGCCTTTTTCTATACTGTAAAACTGACTTTTGCACACCTATGATCATCTTTACAGACTTTTTTGTTTTGTAGAACTCACTTTATGTGCACATTTGTACCATTGAGGGATCACTTTCACTGCATTTTCATACTGTAACACTGACTTTTTTACACTTGGGGTCACTTTTACAGACTTTTTGTACTTTAAAACTGACCTTTGCATGTTTTTTAGTACTGTAAAAATAATGTAGCAGATATTTGTGTCACTGTGATTCTCCACAGCCACAAGAGGGCACTGCATACTCGCTTTACCTAAAGATAGAACTGGACTCTTTTTGTGTAAACAGCTCATTTTAAGGAGATAAAATGTTTCAGGGTTTGACTTTCAGATAACATAATTATATTTAATAGTTTATAACAAGCCATCATGTCATATATATATATATATATATATGGGGATCTGATAAGCACTCAAATCATCACCTTCATTCCATCTTATAACTCATAAATATAATACAAATCATCTTTATTCATCTTATAAGTTTTTATAAGACTTTATGAGTTTATAAAAATGATTTCATCAGATTTTGCTGTGTGAACTTATGAATGGACTGTATTTTAAAAATGTGTAATTTCACTGGTCACTCAAAGTATTTATACGATCGGACACATTTGTGTGTGGACAATAATTTCAGAGCTCTTCTGAGTGAAATTCAGAGAATCTGAGTATGATAGAGGAAACCTAGTGCACACACACCTCCACCTCTGTGCTGCGAGTGTGTAGAGCCTCCTCACACTCCCTGTTCTTCTGCTCCAGCTCCTCCAGCCGGCTCCCTGCGTCTCTGAGAGAGGCCTTCAGACTCACTATCTCACTCAGCTTGTTCACCACATCAGCCTGAGCATCCTTCAGCTGCTGCTTCAGCAGAGAAATCTCACCTGTCTTCTGACACACCTGCACACAAACACACAGGTAAGCACACACCTGCTCATATGAACATTATAGAGCATTATAGAGCCCCCTATGCTTCCTGTAGTGTATTACAGTCTGTCAGAATGAGCGTGTGGATCATATGAACATTATAGAGCATTATAGAGCGCCCCCTACGCTTCCTGTAGTGTATTACAGTCTGTCAGAATGAGCGTGTGGACCATATGAACATTATAGCGCATTATAGAGCGCCCCCTACGCTTCCTGTAGTGTATTACAGTCTGTCAAAATGAGCGTGTGGATCATATGAACATTATAGAGCACCCCCTACACTTCCTGTAGTGTATTACAGTCTGTCAGAATGAGCATGTGGATCATATGAACATTATAGAGCGCCCCCTACACTTCCTGTAGTGTATTAAAGTCTGTCAGAATGAGCGTGTGGATCATATGAACATTATAGAGCATTATAGAGCGCCCCCTACGCTTCCTGTAGTGTATTACAGTCTGTCAGAATGAGCGTGTGGATCATATGAACATTATAGAGCATTATAGAGCGCCCCCTACGCTTCCTGTAGTGTATTACAGTCTGTCAGAATGAGCATGTGGATCATATGAACATTATAGAGCATTATAGAGCGCCCCCTACGCTTCCTGTAGTGTATTACAGTCTGTCAGAATGAGCGTGTGGATCATATGAACATTATAGAGCATTATAGAGCGCCCCCTACGCTTCCTGTAGTGTATTACAGTCTGTCAGAATGAGCGTGTGGATCATATGAACATTATAGAGCATTATAGAGCGCCCCCTACGCTTCCTGTAGTGTATTACAGTCTGTCAGAATGAGCGTGTGGATCATATGATCACAGAAATCCTGTAAAGCTGTATTGTCATTGTTAGGGTCTCACCTCCCACTGCGTCTCCTCCAGCGTGGGTGCTAACTGCGTATGCTGGCTCCTGTAGCTCCTCAGCTGGTTCTCGGCTGCCTCTCTTTCCTGGGTTAGCTGGTCCACTTCCTCCTGCAGCCGCTCCTTATCCTGCTGGAGCTGGATCACCTGCCCCTGCAGCAGCTGCTGCGCCCGCAAAGCTCGCTGAGACACCTGCAGGAGGACACACCACCTTCAGCTGGACCCGACCGCACAGCGTGCAGACTTAATGCTGAACAGATTTAACCATGGAGCTGTTTATTTTTACAGAGGTTATTGAATGCACGCGGTAATTAATTCCACTATAAATCGAGTCGATCAGCCGCGGCCGGTTTAGTGTCTGTAGTGTTTCTTTAGTTTTAGTGCTGGAGCTTCGTAGCTACGGTGCGAACTGCATGCCTAATCCTAACCCTAACCCTAACCTATCCCTAACCTAACCCTAACCTAACCCTATCCTAACCCTATCCCTATCCCTAACCCTAACCCTAACCTAACCCTAACCTAACCCTATCCCTAACCCTAACCTATCCCTAACCTAACCCTAACTTAACCCTAACCTAACCCTAACCTAACCCTATCCCTATCCCTAACCTATCCCTAACTTAACCCTAACCTAACCCTAACCTAACCCTATCCCTATCCCTAACCCTAACCTAACCTAACCCTATCCCTAACCCTATTCCTATACCTAACCTAACGTAACCTAACCCTATCCCTAACCTTAACCTATCCCTATCCCTAACCCTAACCCTATCCCTAACCTTAACCTATCCCTAACCCTTACCCTAACCCTAACCCTAACCTATCCCCTAACCCCTAACTTAACCCTAACCCTAACTCTAACTCTAATCTAACCCGTAACCCTAACCTATCCCCTATCCCCTAACCCTAACCCCTAACCTATCCCCTAACCCTAACCCTAACCCTAACCCCTAACCTATCCCCTAACTCCTAACCCTAACCTATCCCCTAACCCCCAACCCTAACCCCTAACCTATCCCCTAACCTATCCCCTAACCCCTAACCCTAACCTGTCCCCTAATCCCTAATCCTAACCCTAACCCCTAACCTATCCCCTAACCCTAACCTATCCCCTAACCCCTAACCCTAACCCTAACCCTAACCCCTAACCTATCCCCTAACCCTAACCTATCCCCTAACCCCTAACCCTAACCCTAACCCTAACCCCTAACCTATCCCCTAACCCCTAACCCTAACCTATCCCCTAACCCCTAACCCTAACCCTAACAGAGTCCCCCGCTCCACAGCACCAGCTAACAGACGCCTGTGCCGGCCAACATCCATTAGGAGTGAGAAGGGCAGAGAGCGCCATCTACCCACCCAGAGTGAACACAGCCAGTTGTGCTCTCTCAGACTCTGGCTGCTGATGACAAAAGCAACATGGCTCTGGACTGGAACTCACAACCCTGGATCATCAGTGTATTAGATCACCATGAGCCACTCAAAATCTTTTTTTTAAATTAAAATTTAGTTTAGTTTTAGTTAAAGCACTTTGGTGTAAATTTGGTTGTTTTAAATGTGCTATAGAAATAAAAGTTTTTACCCCCCTCATTCAGATGCGGAAACTAGGGCTTTTGTCTAAAGGACACAGCTGGTCCATCAGCTTGGTTGTTGCCGTGCCAGAGCCAGAGACAGCAGTGATCAGTACTAAAGTACTAAAGTACTTATTAAAGGACTAAAGGACTAAGATACTGTACTAAAATAATTCATGTTTAGAGTTTATCATCAGTTCTCAGGCTGTAAAGGCCTCCAGACTGTTTCATGTGTGGATATATAATCTTATGTTAATATTTAATCTTAATATTTAGTGTCATTTTTTTATTTTGTCGATTTTCCCGAACCCCGGCTTTAGATCTGCCTCTAGTGTCTGAGTGTCTGACCTGCCGGAGTTTGGTGGAGCAGCGCTGTTTCAGCCCGGCCATCTCCTCCGCACAGTACCGCTGCTTTTCCTCAAAAAGCTGACAGGTGTCCGACTCCTTCTCCTCAAAAGACGACTGCAGCTCCGCCAGCTCTGACTCGCGCTCCAGAAGCTTGCGCTCTAGCTGCAGGATCAGAGATTCATCCGTGGTGATCGGAGAACGAACACCACCGCCGGATTTGGTGGGACTTGGGTCTAGAGTCGATTCTGGGTCAACGGGAGTGGCATCCATGTTCAGTCCAGTTACACTGTCACTCAACACACCAACAGATCTGGTGCTGGGCTTTGTAGCACCACTATCTCCATGAACTCCAGCGCTGCTAGTGGTCCAGTTATTAATCCCATTGACGGCATTACCTCCACTGTCCACCCAGCTGGACCCAGAACTTGCACTCACCCCTGCTGTACCCCTGTCCAGGCCCGAGTTTGGTGAGGAGCCTCCGTAACGCAGCAGCAGGTGACCAGTAGATGTGCTTAGATGTTCCATCTGGCTGCTGCCGCTGGTGCTGTGAGTTGGAAGACTGGACATGGAATTCCTCCCTGAATCCGAGAGGGTTCCTGAGCTGTTCTCCTGCTTTGGGTCCTGGGCGTCTTTGGATCGCTCGATGGGGCTGACCCTTGAGCCCAGGATAGTACTCAGATTGTTGTGGGTCTCCACTGAGGAGCTGCTGCTGCGAGGTAAAACAGCCTTGAAGGCTGTGGGACGGATCAAGGACTTCTCTGCACCCTGGACAAGAGGGGAGTAGTGGTCAGCCCAGGGTTAAATAACTTTTTCACAGAGTAATAACAGCTTATTTAACACCTCGTTTAGTTTTTCATATAGTGATATATAGACAAAAGTATTGGGACACCTGATCATTCACTGTTTCTTCTGAAATCAAGGGGATTACTTTTGTTGGAGTAACTGTCTCTTGGAGTCTCTACTGTCCAGAGAAGAAGACTTTCTACTAGATTCTGGAGGAGCATTGCTGTGAGGATTTGATTGCATTCAGCGACAAAAGAGCGATAGTGAGGTCAGGATGTTGGATTATAAACACCACCACAACTCATCCCATTAAAAAGTACTGGATGGAGCTCCACCACCATCATTCCAGAGAACACAGCTCCTCCACTGCTCCACAGCTCCTCAATGCTGGGGGGCTTTATACCCCTCTAGCCCACACCTGGCATTATTAGGCAGCATGGAGCCAATAGGGTCATGATGTTGATCTGCTCCAGAGAGTCCTATTCTATTGGCAGTACTTCTTCTCTACAGGGACTAGACAAGCTGTGTGTGTGTATGCAGCTTAAAGTAGCTGAGTGCATTCATTAGAAGGTGTCCATAAACTTTTGGACATAGTGTATGCAATGTACTACATTAGCAAAACTGGAAATGATTGATTAGCCCAGCTCCTCTCTCTCTCTCTCTCTCTCTCTCTGCTCCAGCTGCTCTGCTCTCACTGGGAGGAGATAGATGTCTCCCCTCTGATATTAATATTAGCCGTGTTCTGCTAACTCAGCGTTCCGGCGCTGTGACTCCATGCCTGAGGAATTCGGGTCTCTCCTCTCAGCCTGGCATTTTCAGGGTTTGATAACGGAGGCTATTGAGAAAGAGGAGTGCCGCAGCACCGCTGGAGCGAATCTGTCAGGAGATCAAGGCATTCTTACCCCGTCAGCCCAGAGCCTTAATTAAACAGACCAGACACCGCTAAGCTCCTAGCTAACTCATCAGAGGGTGCCGGAGATCTGAAAGCTGCCTTGTATTTTTTTGGATAATGTCCTACACATAGTGGGGCTATACTGCTGTAGGCTGAATGGGTGGGGCTATAACTGCTGTAGGCTAAATGGGTGGGGCTATAACTGCTGTAGAATTAATGGTCGATAAATGTGTGAAAGTGCTGTAAGCTAAAAGGGCGGAGCTAAACTGTTGTAGGCTGAATGGGTGGGGCTATAACTGCTGTAGACTAAATGGGTGGGGCTATAACTGCTGTAGGCTAAATGGGTGGGGCTATAACTGCTGTAGAATTATTGGCCGATAAATGTGTGAAAGTGCTGTAAGCTAAAAGGGCGGAGCTAAACTGCTGCAGGCTGAATAAGCAGTCCACTGAAATGTGTCCACTGTTATGATGTCACAACCATGATGAAGTCATAAGGAGCTGTATGGGGGGGGGGGGGGGGGGGGTTTCCTACCTTCTCCAGCATTGCAGGCAGATGCTCCAGTTCAGGTGTTGCTCCTCGGTTCTGGTCCAGTTGTGGTTTGTGGCTCACCTTGATGTAGAAGAAGTCCTCGCTCTTGCCGGACCTGTAGCCGCTCTTTGAGTTGTTGTTGGATCCGTGGTCGTTAAAGCCATGCTTCAGCAGGCCGTCCAGACTGCGGCCGGCCTTCCTGCAGTTCTTCTTCAGCTTGGGCTCCGAGGCCCTGCAGTGCTTAGTGTGGAGGCTGTGGCCCGAGATCAGACTGCTGACGCTACCCATGGTTCCTGTGGCATCTGGAGGGAGCAGGTGGGCGGCGGGTGGTCTCAGCAGCAGCAGCTGTGCACATACGGGACGGCTCGACTGATGAGACGGGCTCAGATGGACTCATATCCTCGCCCACAAATCCTCCTCATTTCTGAGGGAAAGCCTGAGAGAGCAGGAGGGGTCAGAGGTGAGACACGTCAGATTACAGCCGGCACACTCACGGGCTCGTTACACAGGTGAATCCTTAATTAATCAAATCATAATCACCCTAATTAGAGATAATTACATGAGAGAGAGAGAGACTTTGGTAGAAGTGTACAATAGTGCTGAGGATAATAGTGTGTGTGTATGAATGGGACAGTGTGTGTGTGTGTGTGTGTGTGTGTGTGTGTGGAGTGTCGGCTCCTGCAGGTAAATAAAGTGTAGGTGGGAGGAGAGTGATTAGTGTGTTGGCTCAGTGCCAGCAGAGTGGAGATAAGCAGCAGACGGTTTAACTGCCCAAACCCACGAGTTCCTCATTCACTTCAAACCACCCTCTCTATATACACACAACCTGCACACACACACACACACACACACACACATAGCTTTTGGCACATTAAACATTGGTACACATTGCTTCCCCCCTTACAGAACCAGATATATTATTTAGATATATATTTAATAAATATTATATAAATATTCAGATTTACA
Organism: Salminus brasiliensis; assembly: GCF_030463535.1. Lineage (NCBI taxonomy): Eukaryota > Metazoa > Chordata > Actinopteri > Characiformes > Bryconidae > Salminus > Salminus brasiliensis. The sequence continues at coordinate 45,621,695 of NC_132883.1, read as the reverse complement.
TTTAATATTTAAATACTTTTTTGTCACATGCTTAATAGAATGGAGAAATATTTTATTAAAAATATGTAATTATTTAACATTTAAAATTATTTTTTATTATATATATACAGAAAATATATTAAATAATATTATTTAATAAATATGTTTATATTGAATATATTTAATATATTCAATATAAATATTGTTAAATATATATAGTTGTAATTTTGTTCTGGGTTTTTAAAAAATATATTTTTAAATATATTACAAATATGTTTTTTATTTTCAAAAAACTTTTTCATATATTATAAATATCTATCTATCTATCTATATATATATATATATATATATATATATATATATATATATATATATATATATATATATATATGTTTAGTACTTAAATACATACTTTCCCCCCTTTTTTTGTCACATTCTATAGAATAGGAATCTGAATGGGACTGATTAGACTTTAGGAGCAGCTCCACTGGAGACTGTGAGGCGGTTCTGTTTAGCCCGGACCGTCAGGGTGACTTTAGGGATCTGGGGCTGGGGGGTAGGGAGGTTGACACCAGCTAATCAACTTTCTCCCATTCACTGACACCTGGGCCCCGGCCTAGAGCATATATTACACACACACACACACACACACACACACACACACACAGAAGCGTGCTGACCATCTGTCCTGCTGATGTGACAGAGCTGATAGCGAGGAGGCGCCGGAACAAAAGAACCAAACCTCAGCAGCACGCGCCTTTGTGTGATTCAGCCGCCTGCCTTTGGAGTGGCTTTAATAATGCTAATAATATTACACATATATAGGATATTCATTTCTATAATCAGAGCCATATGCACACACACTTAACAGATGTCACAGAGAGACAGACAGACAGGCTGACAGACAGACAGACAGATAGCATGGATTTTATTTAAAGAGGTAATATATATATGTAAAATTATAAGTATTATAATAATATTGTGTATTTAAATTATATTACATAAATAAAGACATACACAGAAACACAGAAAAATGATCCTACACTACACACTCCCACACAACCTCACATCCTTCATTTATCCTGCAGTTAGCTCTCGTTTAAACAGCCTGACCCCCCCACACCCCCCCTATGTAAATAAGGCGCAGCTGTAATTAGCAGTATCCCGTGCGTTTCTGTGGTTTGGCTCTTCTCCTCCAGCTCTGAACCTGAATCTGATCAGAGTCTTTGTCTGTGAAATCACACTCCTGCAGCCCGCAGGCTCACACAGCAGTGATGTAATTCACTTACACGCTTTTGTTTTACACAAAGCCTCGAAAGAGTAACCACGCTTCCACTTACTGCACCACCCCGTCACTTAACACACACACACACACACACACGCGCTGGACCCTGAAGCCCTGAGAGCCGTCCAGGACACTTTACACACTCTAGTAGTGTCAGAATCAACAGAAGCGCTCTATAGGCCAGAGTGCAGGAGAGTTTGTATAGAGGAAATTGATGCTTATGCAAATGAGCAGTGGTGAATATTCACTGTAAACAAATAAATATCAGTAAATATAATACACATCCTGGAAAATATACATATCTGTGGTATATTTAGTAATGTACAGCTATATAGATTGGTGGAACGGGACTGTAACAGGTGCAACCTGATGTGCATTGCTGCGTAGTGTATATGCTATATTAACAATATATACAAAAATCCCATATTATATATCATATCTTGCACATTTTATGCTATTAAAATTAATATAGTGAACGGTCTATATACAGTCTTTACATATATACGCACACATTTATGTGTATATTATGTTGTATGTATATGTATATGTCCTATATGCAGTATTACATATGTAAGCATCCATATATAATAAGAATATGCCCCATATGTATTATAAATATAATAGACAATATATGCCAAACGTGGTGAATGTGGTGTGTTGTGAACAAAAATCTAAATCTGTTAATCCCATATGTATTATTGATATGCATGTATACATCCTATTTGTATTATATATATATAAATCCTATCTCTATATGTAATAAGTGTCTCAGTGTTAAAAACACTTCATTCTGATTCTTCATTGAGATTTTATAGACAGTACTCTTTAATAATATCTTTTTCCATGCCACCACAACTAAAGCATGCATTAGCATGTCATGCTAACTATTACAAGCGGTAGTCTTCAACCTAACCTACATCTGTTTTATCTGTAGCATCTGTGGTCGAGACCCTCAGACAAGAATTTCAGCACATTTCCATGTTATTTGCAAAAAAACTGGAAACCTGTAAACTCCAAACCCAGTTCCAATGGAAGTCAATGGGCAGATGCTTGGAGAGATCCGGTTTTCTAAGTTCAGGACAGCATGTTGAAGTGATGGTCTGTGGCAACTGAACACATGGTCCAGATGCAGCAGATAGACTCCAGGTTCAAAAACACCAGAGTGCTCCTTTAATACGGGGCTCAGTGCTGGCTAACACAAAGCCCTGAGACCCTCTCAGCTCAGCTGAGCTGAAAGCATGCTGCTCCACCATGTGCTGCAGGTAGACTACCTGATTGAGACCCTGTGTATGACTAGCAGACCTGCAGACCTCTACCCTATCATAATAATAATAATAATAATAATAATAATAATAAACACACTGCACTTACTCCACCTGGAGAACCCGTCCACCAGAACAGCATTCCTGCAGAACGTCCCTCATACTCCCTAAACGCACCTTCCTTCTCCACACAGCGTTAACATGTGTGTGTGTGTGTGTGTGTGTGTGTGTGTGTGTGTGTGTTGTCCCAGGCTGAACCAGCCACTGAATACTTCATACTGCCAACAGACAAGAAGACACCATGCAAAAGGGGGCGGGGTCAACACCATTCATTACCCCTCAGCCTCTCTCTCTCTTTCTCTCTCTCTCTTTTGAATAACTGATATGTAAATGAGTCCAGAACCCCCCGACCCCCCCCCCCCCCCCCCCGAACCTCCAGGGAATGGGTCTTTATAAACGGCGTGTGCCGCTGAACAGATTAAATCATGGCTGCTTACAATCAGATTGCCCAACACCCCTCTTTTACACACACACACACACACACACACGTTTACTTTCATACCATATGATTGATGAAGCACTTGCATACATATGTACCATATATATCAAACACATATAAGTATCTATATATAATAACAATTCATCTGCATTATATATATATATGTGCATAATTATATGTAATGTAATGTTCCATATGTGTTATATATGAAGCATGTATATGTAATAATGTTCAGGGATATGTCCCCTAAGTATTATATATGTATAATTTATCGTATATATACATACCTATATGTATTATATATATATATATATATACAGTGAGTCCAAGAAGTATTTGATCCCTTGCTGATTTTCTTTGTTTGCCCACTAATAAAGACACTATCCTTCTGCACTTTTAATGGTAGATATATTCTAACATGGAGAGACAGAATATCAAGACAAAAATCCAGAATATAATTTTAAAGAATATATTTTAATTAATTTGTATTTCAATGAGGAAAATAAGTATTTGATCCCTCTTGCCAAACACACTCAATACTTAGTGGCAAAGCCTTTGTTTGCAAGCACAGCGGTGAGACGTTTGTTGTAGTTAACCACAAGTTTAGCACACACACCAGGGGGAATTTTGGCCCACTCTTCTTTGCAGATCCTCTCTAAATCATGAAGGTTGGTGGGCTGTCGCTTGGCAACTCTGACCTTCAGCTCCCTCCATAGATTTTCGATCGGATTGAGGTCTGGCGACTGGCTGGGCCACTCCATGACCTTAATGTGATTTTTCTTGAGCCAATCCTTTGTTGCCTTTGCTGTATGTTTAGGGTCGTTATCATGTTGGAAGACCCAACCACGGCCCATTTTCAGATCCCTGGCAGAGGGGAGGAGGTTGTCCCTCAGGATTGTGCGGTACATGGCTCCATCCATCTTCCCAGTGATGCGGTGAAGTAGCCCTGTACCCTTGGCAGAGAAACACCCCCAAAACATTATGCTTCCACCTCCATGATTGACGGTGGGCACAGTGTTCTTGGGGTCATAGGCAGCATTTTTCTTCCTCCACACATGGCGGGTGGAGTTGAGGCCAAAAAGTTCAATTTTGGTCTCGTCTGACCACAAAACCTTCTCCCAATAACTTGGTTCATCTTTCAAATGATCATTGGCATACTTGAGGCGCGCCTCCACATGTGCTCTCTTCAGCAGGGGTACCTTTCGGGCACTGCAGGATGTGAATCCATTGTTGCGCAAAGTGTTGCCAATTGTTTCCTTGCAAACTGTGGTCCCAGCTGCCTTCAGGTCATTTGCTAACTCCTGCCGAGTGGTTGCAGGACGATTTCTGACTGTTCTCAGCATCATTGCCACCCCACGAGGCGAAATCTTCTTTGGAGCACCGGGCCGAGGTCTGTTGATTGTCATGTTATACTCTTTAAACTTTCTGATAATTGCACCAATAGTTGTTACTTTCACATCCAACACCTTACTAATCTTTTTGTAGCCCATTCCAGCTTTGTGAAGGTCAACAATTCTGACTCTGAGGTCCTGTGACAGCTCTTTGGTTTTACCCATGTTGGAGACTTGAAATCTGTGTGATCTGTCTGATTCTGTGGACAGGTGTTTTTCACACAAGTGATTAGTGAGAACAGGTGGCTTCAGGTCAGGTAACAAGTTGATTGGGAGTGTCTAACTGGTCTGTAAAAGCCAGAACTGCTAATGAATACTAAGGGATCAAATACTTATTTCACTCCATGAAATACAAATCAATTAATATATATTCCTTAGATTTATTTTCTGGATTTTCTTTTTAATATTCTGTCTCTCCATGTAAGAATACATCTACCATTAAAAGTATAGAATGATCATGTCTTTATTAGTGGGCCAACGAAGAAAATCAGCAAGGGATCAAATACTTCTTGGACTCACTGTATATATATATATATATATATATATATATATATATATATATACACACACACACAAAAAGGCCACAGTTCTTTCCCTCCTTCTCTCTCATACACCATTAAATAACCTTGTTACCCCTCCCCACACGCTCTGCAACCCCTCCTCCCATCCAAACTTCCCCACACCCACTCCGAGCACACTCCTCCTGGACACACACTCCTCCTGGACTCACACTCCTCCTGGACTCACACTCCTCCTGGACACACACTCCTGAAAAGAAAAACTGATCCCCCCTTTATGCAGTGAAGTGTGTCTGCTGCACATATTCAGCCTCAGCCCAGCATTTATTACACCAGATAAATGAGGAGGGTAACTGCCCCTCAGAGGAGGAGTGGCTGTGTTTACATAACAGAGTGGGTGAAGAACGCTCGCTTTTGTCCACTTGTAATAGCCCTTCACTTCTGGCCTCGTACGCCGCCACTCTTCTCTCGGGTGATCTACAGTACAGCGAGGAAAGCTCCCGGGTTTGTGGTGTAGTGTGGAAACATGTACAGGACCGTTCGCTCCCCTTCAGTCTGCGCGGACCGTCCACGGAAAGATGCTAAGCAGCCTGTTTTGAAGTCACTGGTTTTGTGATGTCACCCTGACTACAAACACATCCACATACAAGGCCTGCACTGCACGTTATGAAGGGTGTATCTAGTCCCACTACTTTTTTTTGATTGAGGGCCAATACAAGGCAGCCAATGAGAACAGAGCTAATTTACATTTCAGTCTTAAAAGTAACACAATTTCTTTGTTGAACTGAACTAAGAAAGATAAACAATTCAATTTAAACAAACTTGTATAGCAAACTTTTGATTTTTTAACCTTTGTGGCTAATGTGGCTAACAAGCAATATAAGCTTATGTACACCAATTAGCATACAGTACCACACACTCTCTAATAGACCTGACTATATGCTTTCTCTCTATAAACATGGACAACCTGTTTAAATTAGCAAGAAATTTGCCCCACAAGAACCTGAGCGATTCCTGATTACACCTTTAAAGCTGCAGACAAAGCTACACTCAATGGACAAAAGTATTGGGACACCTGCTCAGTCATTGTTTCTTCTGAAATCAAAGGTATTAAAAAAGTTTCTCCTGCTTCTGTTGGAGTAACTGTCTCTACTGTCCAGAGAAAAAGACTTTCTACTAGATTTTGGAGGAGCACTGCTGTGAGGATTGTTAGTGTGTTAGTGAGGTTAGGATATTGAATGATTGATCACCACCCCACCTCATCATGCCCAACTAATGCCAATAGGTTCATGTGGTTTATCTACAGGGACAGCATGTGCATTTGCACATCTGTGTCAGCAATGGGTGCAACTTAAAGTATCTGAATGCATTCTTTAGAAAGGGGTGTCCACAAACATTTGGACATACAGTGTAGCTCTCGACAGAAACAGACCCCTGGTGGAGGTTAAACCTGCCTCATCACAGCTTCTGCTGGATGTAACTCACGTTCTGTCGTTCAGAGCTAGAACCAGCCTCCTTTCTGCTACGCTGAACCTGGAGGACGTGTGGTTTCATTAACTTATCATAAGAACGATGGAACCGTCTAATTATAAAAGTAATCTCAGAGTGTCAGAAGAACTAATGAGGCTGTGGCTGAAGAGCAGGGTCCGGCTCCCACCGCTGCTGTCTGCAGAGCTAATTCAGCTCCGCAGGGACGCAGCAAAGAGGCCAAGTGCTCAGATAATCAATCCGGCACTGAAACCGGATCCCGGCTCTATCAGAGGCTTCCTTTTGTGTCAGACAGGCAGCTTTGGGGGAGCCGCAGCATGCAGGAAAAGAAGCACTCCTCAGAAACCTGCCCTGAGGCGAGACAGAGACACGGACATGAGCCTTTAGATGATTAAGACAGAAGTGAGGATGGTCTCATATTGAATCATTTACAGCAGATATCAAATCATTTATAATAGTCACTGAATCGTTTACTGTAGATATTGAATCATTTACAGCAGATACTAAATCATTTATAATAGTCACTGAATCGTTTACTGTAGATATTGAATCATTTACAGCAGATATCAAATCATTTATAATAGTCACTGAATCGTTTACTGTAGATATTGAATCATTTACAGCAGATACTAAATCATTTATAATAATCACTGAATCGTTTACTGTAGATATTGAATCATTTACAGCAGATATAAAATCATTTATAATAGTCACTGAATCGTTTACTGTAGATATTGAATCATTTACAGCAGATACTAAATCATTTATAATAGTCACTGAATCGTTTACTGTAGATATTGAATCATTTACCATAGATCATTATTTATTGGACATACTGATTAAATTATAGTAGGTGCTGAATCATTTATTGGTAATAAGGAATCATTTCTAGTATATACAGAATCATTTATATTACATACTGAATCATTTTTTATAGTTACTGAATCAGTTATTTTAGAAATTAGATAATGGATATTCTGAATCATGCATTGGAGATACTAATTCAATTTAGTAGATACTGAATCATTTTTAATAGTTACTGTATCATTGTAGAGACACAATCAATTCTAGTCGAGACAGAATCATTTAGAGTAGATAATCAATCATGTATAATAGTTACTGTATCCTTTATTGTAGAGACAGTGAATTATTAGAGATACTGAATCAATTCTAGTTGATACATCATTTAAAGTAGATAATGAATCACATATAATAGTTACTGTTTCCTTTATTGTAGAGACACTGTAAATTATTGGAGATACTGAATCATTTATTGTAGAGATTGAATCATTTATGGTCGATACATCTGTTTTTAAGATACATGCTCAATTCTAGTAGATATTAAGTTTATAGTATGTATCTACATTTATCGTATGTACATCTGTTTGAGATACAGAATCAATTCTAACAGATACAGAATCATTTATAATAGTAACTGAATCATTTATTTTATAAACATAAATATATTTACTGTAGATACTAATCATATAAAGTAGATACTGAATCATTTATTGTAGATATTGAATCATTTATGGTAGACACATCTGTTAGAGACACTGAATCAGTTCTAGCAGATACTGAATCATTTATAATAGTAACTGAATCATTTATTGTATAAACAGTCTATAACAGAGTCTATAACTGTAGAGCTGCACTTCCTACCTGTATCTGATACGCTAGGCTAAACAATGCTACACCTAGCACTGGGTACCAGTGTGCGGTGAGCTTTAGCATGGTGCTAACTGCAGACCTACATCATCACACACTCTCCTCACACCGTGTGGAGGTCTTCAGTAATCTCTAACAGACTTGATTAAGTGATGTCTGACCCTGTGAGGCCTCAGTGTCCTTTACTGCTGTCCTTTGTGTTTAGCTACGTTAGCCTCGTAGCTCCAGTGTAAAACAAGCCTTGTCTGATCCACTGATTTCAGAATAAAGGGGAATGTTGTAAATGAGATTTTTTTTGGCCCAAAGCTGCTCCTTTCACTTCGCCCTCAGCAGGACGCTGCTGTGTAGATGTCCTTTGATTCAGTGAGATAACAGAAGGCCGAGTATTGATTTCTGTAATGTTCACTGTAAGTGCTAAGCAGGAGGATCGATACGATCAATGGCTGAAACCGCGCAGCGAGTGCTGGACAATAGGCCCCTGCATTTGCATGTGTGTGTAAGTGGAGGCCGTCTAGTCTGCGGCCTTCCACCCCCCCCACCCCCCCCCGGGGGGACTGGACACGGTCAGCCGGTCTGAATACACCGCCTTCAATTATGGATGTGGGTTTAAGTGGTGTGGGGCTCCCGCAGCAGAGCTTTTGTTAAATATCATATCTGCCCTCCTCACTGAGATCCAGCCCAGATAGAGTAATGAGACACGCTGTCATGCATAATGTGCACCGGTGGGCAGACTTTAGCGGGACACACATTGATTAATGACACCATCGGTGAGATACGGAGGCCTGACGGAGGGACAGGCTGATCTCATGCTTGGCCTTGACCCAGATCGCTGTCGTTGATGGATAGACAAGTGATAATATTAACTATTATAGGATTGTGCGAGCAGGTGAAGCTTTTCCAGCAGGTGTTGGAAACCCCAGGACCTGGGGTGTATCCTGTTCAAATCAATGATGGGAAAAAAGAAATAAATAATCATAAATCATACATATTTGGTCATGTATTTGAAAATACATGCATATATATATATATATATATATATATATATATATATATATATATGTGAATATAATATATTGGTCATATACGCATAATATATGAAACTGATTTGTGCACATATGTACAAGTAAATAGTCTATTTCTGTCTATTTCTATTAAGTCAATTTCTGCTGTTTTCACTTTTCTCCATTATGTGAATCTGCAGCTGCTCTTTATATTGTATCAGAATTTCGTGATTAAGAAGGTTTTTGAGTGACAGCAATGATTTTCTAAATTGAAGATAAGTTACTTCTAAAAGAGCCCACATCAAGGAAAATGATATACACCATAAGTAATACAAAAAAAGTTTATGTCCAAACATATAAAGAAACTGTTTAACCCGTCCAACCCATTCATGCACATCTGTCATTCAAACAGATGGTCCGAATCTCACATTTAACACTGTTAACCCTAAAGGTCTCTATGTGGGACCCTCCTTTAGTCCCTCTCCTCATATAACTGACAGGCTGGTTCTATACTTAATGCTAAATAATATCTTAAAGGGCCCAAATCACAAAAAAACCTATAACATATTCCTCACATTATTATTTTTAAATAAGGAAGTCTGTGTAAACGTGGTTAAAGTATTAAAATAACTCTATACATGTAGTGCATATGGTCAATTAATGAAGACTAAGCTGTATTTTGAATTTTTAAAGGTTTAGTGATGTCACTACATCCAACACATTTACAGAACATATATTTCCAGCTATTCAGACTACAGCACTTTAGCCCCGTCCCCATTCACAAGAAAATTCTTTTTTGCAATACAGACACAATAGTCCATTAGGACAGAGCTTGTTTACATAGGTCTTGAAGGCACAATTACAAAACAAAAAACAAACAAACAATATATATATATATATAGTTTGTGTATTTGAAAAAGGATCCCAACATTGTTTAAAATAAATGTTTTAAAATGACTGTTCTCTATGATGTAACATCAAACCAGTGCCATAAGAATCATTAAACCTAAAAATAAAAAGACAGATTATTTATCCTTCAACCCCTCAAACCCTAGATTTTTTTGTATTTTTAATATTAAGATTAATTATTCTAACTATTACAAATTATTTTAGCAACTATACAGTCATTTGAAATATCAAATTATTTTAAATACTATAAAGTATAAAATATAAATTGTTTATCTACTATAAAGCATATTGTATAAATATATAGTTTAGCTATTATATTGTATAGAGTATCATTTATTGCAGCTACTATAGAGTATAAAGGATCGTTACTGTGGTTAATATGTACAAAGATTTTTAAAGTATAAATTATTTTAGTTACTATAAAGTGTTTTATCTACTGTAAAATATAAAGTATAAAGTATTATATATTTTAGCTTTTATGATGTCTATTTTAAATGTTTAAAACTTCAGAGGATACAGAGAGGATATCATTAAAGGATAAGTAATTGAGGTGTTGGGCCTTTATGATTTAAAGGGTTATATTTTTTTAATGCAACATAAAATCCCGCCGATGCCATAAGCGATCCACAGGTGGGAAAACACTGTATAAATAATAGAAGAAAAGGCTGGATAACAGGGGTTAATATTGTGACATAAGTTTATAAGTGACTGACATTGTAAGATCTGAAGGCTTTGACCTCACTGAGGCTCATTAGCGCCTTAAATCTTACATTAACCGTCCATAACGGCAAGAACTGGACAGCAGCGAGGCGTCTGCAGCTGCGCAGTGAGATTTAGGGCTGGCTGGGGAGTTGATGGGGCCTGATGGGGTTTTAGGGTTTTATGGGAGCTCCAACGCTCCAGCTTTGCTGCTTCCAGAGAATTACGAGCACAACGTGAGCCATGAGCCGAACACGGTGGGGGTTCCTCGCTGCCCCCGCGTGTGGACGGCTAATAGGAATCAGGATGTAATTGAAGGAGGAGGTTGAGCGGCCTAAATTAGCCGTGAAAGAGCTTTATCTCAGAATGTGGGCTTATACGAGTGTGTGTGTGTATGCGTGTGTGTGTGTATGCCGTTTTGTTCCCCTAGTACAAATGGCCAGGACAAAGACCCCCTGCGAAACGTGCGGCTAACCGCCGCTAGCCGATGCATGGCCAATCCATTATAACACACACCGATCTACAGTAGAGGATTTAGCACCATACACACAAAGAGCTCACGGCTGCACTTTCCTGCACCTGGGGTCAGCAGATGGCCTCCACACATTCAGCGTTCGGGCATTAATATTCTCATTCTCTGTAACAGACCGCCGCCGCTACGCCTGTGAAGCTCGGTTTTCTCAATTTGCCGCTTTCTTCCTCTGTGAAATTCAGCCTTACACGTATATTATCTGTCCAAATGTTTTTGGACACTCCTTTTAATGAGTGCATTCAGCTACTTTAAGCTGCACCCATTGCTGACTCACAACTCACAGCTTGTCTACTCCCTGTAGAGAAGACGTACTGCCAATAGAATAGGACTCTCTGAAGCAGATCAACATCATGACCCTATTGGCTCCATGCTGCCTAATGCCAGGCGTGGGCTAGAGGGGTATAAAGCCCCCCAGCATTGAGGAGCTGTGGAGCAGTGGAGGAACTGTGTTCTCTGGAATGATGGTAGTGGAGGAGCTCTATCCAGTATTTTTTGGATAGAATAAGTTGGGGTGGTGATCATCATCCAACATCCTAAACCTCATGTCACTGAATGCAATCAAATCCTCACAGCAATGCTCTTCCTCCAGAATCTAGTAGAAAGTCTTCTTCTCTGGACAGTAGAGACAGTTACTCCAACAGAAGCAGAATCAGCTCTTTTAATACCCTTGATTTCAGAAGACACAGCAAATGAGCAGGTGTCCCAATACTTTTGTCCATTTAGTATACATAGCCTTGTCCTGAAACTGAAGACTTCAGAAACCCATCCTGCTCTAAAGACTCATACAGATCTTTTATGGTTGTTTTTGTGGAGAAATCGATATGTGCTGCTTATAATTTGAGCATATGGGGAAAATAAATTTTACAGGGCAGCTCTGGGCGGGCGCGCTACTCTAGAGGCCTAATCGCTCCCAGCCTGGGATATGAGTGTGTGTGCGAGTGTGTGTGTGTGTGTGAGTGTGTGTGTGTGTTTAAACAAGGGCTATAATGGGCTCTTTGCCCTTCAGGAGTACACTGTGGAGAGGGGAGGCTCATTAGAGGCCGCTGCTGGCTGAGCATCTGCCCTCTTTGTTAGCGAATGCTCAGAAGTCAAGCCTCAGCCAAACAGGAGCACTCTTTCACTGAATCAAAAAGAAGTAAAACAGCCTTTATTAGCATCCTACTGCAGACTGACTCACGCACTGACACGTAGACTGACTCGCAGGCAGACTCAGGGACTGACTCACAGACTGTCTCACGCACTCACCCATAGACCAACTCGCAGACTGACCAACACACCGACTCGCAGACTGACTCACGGAACGGCTCGCAGACTGAAAATAAGGACCGACTCACAGACTGACTCACGGACCAACTTGTAGACTGACTAACACACCAACTCGCAGACTGACTCACGGAACGGCTCGCAGACTGAAAATAAGGACCGACTCACAGACTGACTCACGGACCAACTTGTAGACTGACTAACACACCAACTCGCAGACTGACTCACAGAACAGCTCGCAGACTGAAAATAAGGACCGACTCGCAGACTGACTCACGAACCAACTTGTAGACTGACTCACACACCAACTCGCAGACTGACTCACGGAACAGCTCGCAGACTGAAAATAAGGACCGACTCGCAGACTGACTCACGAACCAACTTGTAGACTGACTCACACACCAACTCGCAGACTGACTCACGCACTGACTCGTAGACTGACTCACTCACCGACTCGCAAATGGACTCACGCACTGACTCGTAGACTGACTCACGCACCGGTTCGCAGACTGACTTGCAGACAGACTCACGGACCAACTCATGGACCAACTCACAGACTGAATCAAGGACTGTCTCACAGACTGACTCATGCACCAACTTGCAGACTGACTTACGGATCGACTCTCAGACCGTTTCACAGCCCAACTGGCAGACTCTCATGGGCTGCCTCGCAGACTGACTCACGCACTTACTAGCCGACTTACTCACGCACCGACTCGCAGACTGACTCACAGACCTACTTGTGGACCAATTCCACCTGTGATTAACCGCCTCCCAAAGACAGCAGTAGCCCTGTAGACACGCCTCCAAACCCGCTCCTCTCTCAGAGCTCCTCCAGATCTTCATTAGCTGGTAGATGGATGAGGTTTAGGAGACGGTGGGACTTTAGACTTTAGTCTAGAACCCCAAACAGAACCTTCTCCACAGAGCTGAGGAACGCTGGAGGAACCGGAACCACTTTCACCTCAGCACAGCGTGTGGGATCACTCCGCCTAAGATGCCTGAAGACCTTATTTTTGTAGCTTTATCGTTATTCATGCGGTAATGAAGCGTGACACCTGTGTAGATAGAGACGTTCTGATGATCCAGTTTAAAGGCAGAACCGTTAAGAAAATGCCTCAGATGTCGTCCTCCTCACATGCCAGCAGGAGATCTCGGCATTTCTCGACAGTGAAGCAGAGAGGAGACAAACCTGTTCTCAGCGCAGGTGAGAACATGCACTCCCGCCTCGTCTTCATTAGGAGAACACTGTGGATCTCTCCGTCCAGAGACGTCAGACCCAGAAGAAACACATTGAGAGGTTTTTCACACCTCGCTTCACCTCCTAGCACAACAGGCGTGAGCGAGGTGGAGCTGGAAGACTGCCAATAAAAGACTCCTATTATAGCGTAGTTAGCAATCAGCTAAAGTAAAAACAATCCCTAAACCATCCAATCCAGACTCGGGTTCTCCATGTGGGCCTCTGTTCTTCTGTGGTTTGTTTTTTAGGGAGGTTCTCCTGGATGTAATCTCTTTTGTAAGATGTTGCTGTCAGAAATCTACTGTGATTGGGCCTTAAGGCAGGTGGGCTTCGGGCAGAAGGTGACCTCTTTGACCCCCTCAGTCGCCTCAGCTGTGTGACAGCCTCACCATGTCCTCATTACTCCCCAGTGGCTTCCCTGACCTGCATTGCATATGTCTAATTATATATGCAAGGATGCTAATTAGCCTGTCAGGCATTCACTAATTTAATTATGCGACGCTTTAGATGAGTCACCGTTATCAGTTCAGACATTTACAGCATTTTCGATCAGCCATAACATTAAAACCACCTGCTTGATACTGGGTAGGTCCTCACATCCTCCTTGTTTCTCTAAAAAAGCTCTGACTCATCAAGGCATGGACTCCACGAGTCAGACCTCTGAAGGTGTCCTGTGGTGTATGGTGCCAAGTCCTGTAAGGTGGGACCTCCATGAGCTTCAATGAGGCCTTGAGCCACACATGACCTCAATATGTGGGGTAGGTACTGACCACTGCATATCGGGAGGGAACACCCCCCACAAGACCTGCTTCCTGATGTTCTGGAGATGTTCTGACCCAGTCATTGTCTAGAACATCACAATTTGGTTCTTGTCAAAGTGTCTCAGATTCTTACGCTTGTCTGTTTGTCCTGCTTCATCACCTTCATCACCTGCAAGAACTGACCGTTCACTTGCTGATCTGACTGACTGCAACCGTCCAATCACTTACGCATTGCTTAGTCAATGGTTCTGCTACAGAACTGAGGTGATGGACCTACAGGGTGTGTTCTTTAGTCTCAGCCATCCATCAAACCCCTCTGGTTTGACGCTGGGACAGTGCGAGTGTATGTAATGTAATCATCCCACACACAAACACAAGCCCATTATACCATCACCCGTACCCCGAGTGCTTTAATTACTGGTGTATTTAAATGCAGCTGCTGCGGAAGCCTCATTAGCTGCTCGTCTCTGAGGCCACCAGCAGATGTGCTGCTATTGTTCCTAATGAAGACGGAGCAGAGCGCTCTCTCTGAAGTCCTGACGGCCTGCCAGCCTCGGCCTGCCCCAGCCAAACACCTCGACACATCTGTCCCTCGGCCAGACAAGTCACTTACCACCTGGTCCTGCTTTAAAAGGCAAGTGTGGCTCTGTTTTCCCTGAGCAGAGGTGCTGTACAGGCCTGAGTGAGGTAGGTTCCCTCAAAGCTCAGTGTTTGAGAATAGTTTAGTTTAGTAGAGTCGGTTTCTTCACAGCGGTGGTGAATGGAAGCAGACGTTGGTCGCCATGACTTCAACACAGATACAGCCCATAATTTTTTTCCTATCCAAACCCACCAGTGAAGCTACACGAGTCATCATAATGATGATGATGATGATGATGATGAGGGTAAAATAGTGAATAGAGAATCTGAACTAATGCAGTTCTCTTTAGGGACTACTTTCTGTAGCTGCACTACACCCTGCAGCATGTATCCCTCCACCATTTTAATGATCTGGTTCTAAAAGCAGGTTCTAGAGCCGAACTCTTCTCAGAACTCTGGTAGAACAGTGTCTCAGGCATCAGGCATCGTCTTCATCACCATTAGGTGAAGAACTTTCTGTGAGGGAGCAATAAACGACCAGGCTCTCTATAATCAGGCAGGTTTAGGGTAGGTGTGGTTATCTTAGCCCGCAGTATACACCCGAGAGTCAACGTACCGATGTAGGGGCGGAGCTTCTGCAGCTGAGATGAGCGTTTCCCTGTAACTGAGCTCGTGTCCAGTGTTTAGCAAGGGAGCTCTTGAAATAAGGGCTCTCAGCGAGAGGCAAAGTGTTGTGGAGGATGATTGGAGTGATTAGCTGAAAGGAGGGCGGGATTAACCGAAAAGAAGTCCTCTCAGCCCCTCTTTAACACTCTCTCACTCTCAGAGCTTCTGACCTGCTCTCAAACATGTACATGCAGCCCATTTAGAGAGATTACGCCACTCCTTACGCTGGATCTTCAGCTTCAGCAGCACACCCTTCAAAGTAAAGGTGCCAAATGGGGTTCTTTGGTTCTTATGGTTCTCTAAAGGACCCTTACAATGAGTAGAGCTCCTCAGGAAGCATTTTTCTGCATGAAATGTGCAAGTGTGAAGAACCTTGTTAAAGTTTTAAGGGCCCCGATTATGGAAAAGCACCCACCCACACCCCACCCCGTTCTTTATCCTTGTGTTGTTCTGTGCCCCCCCCCAAACCCCCTCCCTCCCCCCACACACCCCCCTTCACCCCCGTTCATTCGCCAGCACAATAACAGCAAACAGGATCAACCCAGCTTACACTGAACACAGCCTGATCTACACATTACGTAAACTACACAGACAAAAGTATTGGGACACCTGCTCATTCTTCTTCTGAAATTAAGGGTTAAGAGCTGATCCTGCTTCTGTTGGAGTAACTGTCTCTACTGTCCAGAGAAGAAGACTTTCTACTAGATAGCGTTTAGCAACAAGAGTGGTGTTTGTGAGGTCAGGATGTTGGATGATGATCACCACCCCAACACCTCATCCTCTCCAACTCCCCAACTCATCCCATCCAAAAGTACTGGATGGAGCTCCTCCACCATCATTTCAGAGAACGATGTGTGTAATTGATTTCCGCTGTCTGGTTCTATATATAATATAATATAATATAATATAATATAATAATACTAATACTAATACTAGAGACATATATTAGGGCTATAGAGCCCCTAGAGACATATATCACTAACTAACACTAGAGCTATATAACCAACACAAGACCTACAGAACTAACACTGGAGCTATATAACCTTTTGAGAGATATATAACTGTAGTTCTATAGAACAAAAACTACGGTTAAAGAACCCTTCAAGTGATATATAACTAACACTAGAGATATACTTTAGGGATAGAGAGCCCCTTCAAGTGATATATAACTAACACTAGAGATATACTTTAGGGATATAGAGCCCCTTCAAGTGATATATAACTAACACTAGAGATATACTTTAGGGATAGAGAGCCTTTTGGGAGATATTTAATGAACACTAGATATATACTCTAGGGACATATAGAGCCCCTTGAGGGATATATAACTAACACTAGAGCTATAGAACTAACACTATAGTTAAGGAGCCTCATAACAGACGTATAACTAACATTAGAGTTATAGAACCCTAGGGAATATATATAAGTAACTGCTCCATATATAAACACTATGAACTGAAATGTGATTAGAGATTTTAAGGAGCATATATATACCAAGAGAGAAATAGAGTGAGGACACAGACAGATAGAGAAAGTGTGTGTGTGTGTGTGTGTGTGTGTGTGTGTGTGTGAGTGTGTGTGTGTGTGTGTGTGTGTGTAAGAGAGTGTGTGTGTGTGTGTGTGTGAGTGTGTGTGTAATTGATTTCCGCTGTCTGGTTCCTGCAGCAGTAAAAACTTCCCTGAAAGCTTCTGGAATTCGTCCAAAAGCGGTTTTTAGATCCGAACAGAGGGAAGAACAGAGACGCTCTCGCTTCACCATCAAATATTCAGAGGCCCACTCTCCTCTCGCAGAGATGGAGTGATTTTACTTCCACCTTGCGGCACTCAGAGTGAATCAGAGTGACCGCTCCATCTGTCAGACAGCAGTGCAGGTCTGTAGTCCAGTCCTTCAGCTTCACGGTCAGTCTAAAAGAACATCAGTATTGTGACTACATCACTATTTACTATTCACTATTTACCCTACACTAATGCAGCACACTGTACACACGCTCCCCAGACAACACTAGCACCCAATGCCTTTAGGGTGGTATTAACTTCAGGCTCCTGCAGATGGTGCTGCTCAAGGATGATGGGGCTAAAATAAATAGATTCGGGGTGTGTTAATATTAATGTTAATGATTGGCTAAAAGGAATGACTGCATTTGGTGCGTGACCAAAGACCATAGTGTGAAGGAAGGAGCTGAATCTGCAGGTGGATGGAAGCAGACGGTCATACAGGTCTACCAGCAGTGGCAGAAAACCCACAACAGGCTGCTTTTCCATATATGCACTGTAAATACTGTACTTATCACTTATTATATCTGCTCCACAGCCAAAGCCCACTCTTCTGGATTGAATGATTTATATTTAAATATTTATACATAATTAAATCAAAAGATTATATATTTAAAAAAAAGTTTTTTATTTGCAGTCTGTTGAAAGACACTGGATTCTGGAGTGGATCTGAACCTGTGGATCAGTGAACTGTAAAATACCTGCTGGTTTGCTAATACACACATTAGATAGAGCTGTCAGTCAGGAGTAAAGCCACCCACCTTCTTCCTTTTACACCACAAATCCCCTCATTAACCTGTGTGAGGAACACCACCCTACACTCCAGCACTGCCATCTAACACACACTCAGCACGGGGTCACACTGACAGAGAGAGAGAGCGAGAGAGCGAGCACACACTATATTACACTACACATAATGTGGGGAATATTTAAGCCACCTCTATCAGTAGAGAGACAGCATTAGAACTAATACCAGAACTAACACTGGGGCTATATAACCTTCTGAGAGATATATAACTGTAGTTCTACAGAACCAACTCTACGGTTACTAAAATTAGATATAGAAATATTAGATATATTGAACAAATACTATAGTTAAAGTTAAAGTTACTATAGTTAAATAACTATATATATATATATAAACACTAGAGATATACATTACGGATATAGAGGATATAACTAACTAACACTAGAGCTATAGAACTAACACTGGGGCTATATAACCTTTTGAGAGATATATAACTAACACTAGAGATATACATTAGTGGTATAGAGCCCCTTGAGAGATAAATCACTAACTAACACTAGAGCTATAGAAATGTAGATATAACACTAGCGCTATATAACTAACACGAGACCTACAGAACTAACACTGGAGCTATATAACCTTTTGAGACATATATAACTGTAATTCTATAGAACTAAACATATGGTTCAAGAACCCTTCCAGTTATATTTAACTAACACTAGATATATACTTTAGGGATATAGAGCCTTTTGGGATATATATATACTGAACACTAGATATATACTCTAGGGATATAGAGCCCCTTGATAGATATATAACTAACACTAGAGCTATAGAACTAACACTATAGTTAAGGAGCCTCATAACAGACGTTATTAGAGCTATAGAACTAACATTAGAGCTATAGAACCCTAGGGAATATATATAAGTAACTGCTTCATATATAAACACTGTGAACTGAAATGTGATTAGAGATTTTAAGGAGCATCATAAAGCGTCAAACTGAGCGTGATGCAGCTGAACTGATGTCACGAGAGATGGCAGACTTTCTAATCCAGGTTTATTGGTGAAACGTATCTCATCCTCAAGGTTCTCCAGAGGAAGGTCGAGGCGTGGAGAAGTGAGTCAAAGAGCCCATAACCTACTTTCCTGCAGAGAATGCCTCCTCTGAGGCTCGTGAGCGTCACACAGCAGCCAGTTATTTCAGGGTTCAGCTCTATTTCCAGCCCTCAGGTTCGCTGATGCTTCCAAACCAGCAGAACCAGGGCTGCAGCAGCGAGGAGGCCTCGGAGAACCACGATCCTCCAGATTCCCCATTCTTTAAAAATAATGGAATCTCTGCTGCAGAGCAAACCTTCATCATCATCACCAGCTTTTGATGGAAGCTATCACCATGGTAACATTCACTCAGCTCAGTGATATGAAACGACATGTGATCACATACGTAGGGTCAAGTTTTCCAACATGTGATTATTTTTACGCTTTTCTTTTGCAATCACATTTTTACAAACATGTAAATTACATCTTTTCACTCAATCACATGTTGACACATCTATGTGATCACATGATTTTCCACTCGTGCTAACACATTTTTGCACAGGGAGTAACATGCCCCCCCCACATCTTATAACATTCTTGCACATGTGATAACATTCCTCCAGGTTTCCCCCCCACATAATTTTTTTTTAATTACATAATAACATTTCCCAAGATCCCTTTAATGACATGTCATGTGACCAATGTTCCATGTGATCTCATTACCCTAAATTTGTCCACATATGAACATAACATTTCCCCACATTTTCCACATTATTGGCAACAGGGTTAAATATATGATCCTGCATTTTTACAGTGAACACCAGAGACAGCATTAGAACTAATACCAGAACTAACAGAACAGCTGTAAAACTAGCACTAATGCTATAGAACACTTCATAACACTAGAGCTATAGAACCAATGCTAGAGCTATAGACCTAACAGAAGAGCTATAGAACCCCTCAAGAGACATATAACTAACACTAAAGCTATAGAACTTTAGAGATAACAGTAGAGCTATATAACTAATACAAGAACTACAGAACTAACACTGGGGCTATATAACCTTCTGAGATATATATAACTGTAGTTCTACAGAACTAAAACTACGGTTAAAGAAACCCTCGAGAAATAAATTACTAAAACGAGATATATTGAACAAATACTATAGTTAAAGAAACCCTTAATATATATATAACACTACAGATATCCATTAGTGATATAGAACACTTCATAACACTAGAGCTATAGAACTACAGTTATAGTGGTATTGGCAATGTGGTAAAATATTTTCCCATATTTTTGCACATTAACATTTGCCTACATACCATTTTCTCCATTTTCAAAATGCAATAACTTTATCTCAGGTTTTTTCCCATGTGATCACGTCCCCCCATTTTTGCATGTTCAGAATTTTCCTATTAGCTGTTATTATAGAGAAGCTGATGTTGATGGCGTAATGCTACGCTAGCTAACTTGTGTATGTGAACTCAGAGTCAGGAATAATGTAAACTCTCAGTGTTCGCTAGATAATGAACTTAATGATGTGTTTTTGGAAAGGGCACCCCGCACCACCACACACTCTCCTGAAACTGAAACTACGCCCGTGGAGAAGGGCCTGGTCTCTCCCACACGTCTCAGCACAGGTCTCAGCACAGGTCTCAGCACAGGTCTCAGCACGCTCTCCCCTCCTCAGTGCTAAAGCTGAGCTGCGGCAGCAGCAGGGTTCTCTAAGGCAGGGTGAGACACGCTGCTGAAACCCAACTGTCTGCTTCACGACACACAGCTTTGGCCTGATGTGTGGCTGATGAATGGCTGTAACGTGGGCGTGGTATTTACTCACAATCCACTGAAACTCTGCTTTACTGCCTCCATTCCAGCAGCTGTAATGACTGTAATAATTATAGCGTGGAGGGCGTAGTTTCACAGCTATAGTGCTGTTTAAGTCTAATCTGATCCAATCTAATCTAATCTACGTCACACTACGTCACCTCTACACACTTTTCACACTTAAAAATGACTGAATTTTATTTACTGAATTGAATCAATTTGATCAATATAAAGCATTTACAGTAGTAACCGCACACGCTGTGTGTTTCAGCAAAATTCTCGAAATAAATACATTTCCTAAAATAATCTGAAAATGTGATTTATACGTTTTTGTAGAGGATTTACTCACTTATTTACACTGAGAACATCAGTGTGTGTCATTTAAACAGGGGTGCACAAACTTTCGCACACGGCCGGACAAAAAAGATATATATATTTTAAAAAATCTTTATTATATATATATATATATATATATATATATAAATACAAAATATTTTTTGACCCGCAACAATAGTGGAACCTCTTTTAGTGGAACCTCTGTGCTTTTTAAAAGTGTTATTAATCCTGCATATAATCCTGCATATAAGGGGCCCTTCAGCCAGGCAAGGAACCATAGACTAAACATCTAATTGGTTCTTTTAGGTGGTTCTGGTCAGCACCCCTGCCTTTAATAAAGAAGTCTGGATTTACACTCTTTATTAGGGGTTCCTTAAGGCACCTGTGCAGACAATCATGCTATACAGAACCATAACAACTCAAAGAACCAGATGTATGGTAAGGGCCACTCCTTTATATACAGTGTAAAACTGCTTGTAGATGGTTCTTTATAGAACCCTTTAAAAGATTCTACATAGTAGCACCAAAAAGGGTTCCACTTGTGTTATAAGCCAAATAACCCATATATATATATATATATATATATATATATATATATATATATATATATATATATATATATATATAATTGAATTACATATAACACGAGTGGAATCCTTTTTGGTATATATATTGTTTATTTGTGTGTTTGTATTTATTATATTTATTCTACAGATCTTTTTTGTTACATAAAAGGATATATGACATTTTCAGATTATTTTAGGCAATTTATTTATTTAGTGAATTTAACTGAAACACACAGCATATGCAATTACTATTCTGCATGTTTTATATTGATCAAATTGATTACATTCAGTAAATAAAAGACAAAGTCATGTTTGTTAAAATGTGAAAAGTGTGTCTCGGTAGAGGACCGGACTTCCTTAAAAGTGCAGCATTTATGATACAGAGGTGCCCAACATCTGTATAGTGCTGTATAACTCTACAGTGTGATAGAGGTTATGAATTTTGATAACCCTGTTTATTAAAAAGGTGACCCAGAGTCCAGAGTGCAGTGACCAGTCCGGCTCTTACCTGTGGCTGTAGAGTTCCAGAGTGAGTGATCCAGTAAGAGTGCTCGGTCTCAGCGCGGCTTTCCTCAGCAGGTGAGTCGAGCTGTAGAAGACACGGTCCTCCTCTCTCTCGCCCCACTTTACTCTCTCTCTCTACCTCTCTCTTCCACCTCCTTTTAACATACGGCCCTCCTCCCTCCTGCTCAGCGCTCTCTCTCTCTCTCTCTCTCTCGCTCTCTCTCGCTCTCTTCACCACTCAGTTGGCTTCTGCAGGTTCTCAGCACATTTTCATTAAACCAGAACTTCTACTTTTTTAATCTTCCAAACATGATTTATTATTTTAATAATGATGTACAGTTGGAGCAGCAGACCAGATATATAGTTCTTTACCTAATGGTGATGAAGACGCTGCCTGATGCCTGAGACACGGTTCTACCAGAGTTCTGAGAAGAGTTCGGCTCTAGAACCTGCTTTTAAAATCAGATCATTAAAATGGTGGAGGGATACATGCTGCAGGGTGTAGTGCAGCTACAGAAAGTAGTCCCTAAAGAGAACTGCATTAGTTCAGATTCTCTATTCACTATTTTACCTTCATCATCATCATCTTCATCATCATCATCATCATCATCATCATCCATATAAAGCTCAGGAGACTCGTGTAGCTGCACTGGTGGGTTTGGATAGGAGATAAATTATGGGCTGTATCTGTGTTGTTGTAGTCATGGCGACCGACACCTGCTTCCATTCACCTCCACTGTAGAGAGATCAGAGTGGGTCAGGTTCTCTACAGTGAAGCTCAGTTTTTCAGATGGATCAAACTTGGAGCTGCTTATAGTTCATTAAATGAGAATTGCTTGATATCAATGAGGTGTGAGCCCAGGGCCGCTGTATGGGGGGTGGGAGACAGGGGCCTGTGACTGACAGGGGCCCTAAGAAATGCATTAATTCTTAGAGTTTGGGACCCAGATTGTCTTTTCATAGGGACAAAAATCCCTGGCAGCTCCCCTGGGTGCGCCGATTTTGGCCAGACTCACTGGATCGGATATCTGATGAAAAACACAGCATAATCTGATCCATCCAATCTGACCCTAAACTATGACATAAAAGTATGGTTGATGCGTATATACCAGCATTCCAGGCTTCATAACCCAGGACCAGCGTAGATCCTGTGTAGCAGCAACACCCCCTCTATCTAGCCATGTTTTCTAGGCCTTAGTTTGTACTAACATCTTATTTATTTTATTTCTGAAAGTTTTATTTCAGATTTTTATCCATTTTTTCCCCAATCTGAATCTCAGATTACCCAACTAATACATATTCACACATGCAGAGACTGACACACGCCTCCTCCAACACCCGCCAGCACCTCTTTTTCCAAACTGCCGCAGATGCAACGCCACCGGGAAGGGAAAGCGCTGTGTACCCGGCTCTGATGCATCGGCCAGCAGACGCCAGTGCCAATTGGAGTAATGTGGAGTGATTTGAGGGAGGCGAAAGCACCATCCCACCACCCTGGAGTGAGCCTCTCTCTGGGCTCAGCGATCATCGAACCAGCGATCATCTGATCATAGAGGCATGGCTTTTATCATTTTCTTGGAATTTGGGCAAAGTTACAAAGTCAAACTATTAAAACAATGATGAAAAATTGGCCCAGAGGTCTGAAAGGGGAAAAGATGGTATTGGACTGGTTGCAGTATCGGACTCGGACATGAAAGAATTGACATCCTGCTCCACTCTGTAAAAATAAGGGCTGAAAATCAGGAGAAATAAACAGCACCTCACCAATCCCACACATTCACAGCTCTGCAGAACCCACTGAAATACTCGTCTTTGCCCTTGGAATCGGCCGCTTTCTTCGCCGGAGTGTATTGACAGTAAAGTGAGATGATACCTCAGCCTCCCAGGGGCGGTGGATAATGGGGCCATTCCTGCCTGGACCCACACCGTCATCTATTACCACTCTGACCTCCAGAAAGAACTGCTCAACACTCTGTTCTTTCGAGCCAGCCATGTCCTTGAACAAGGATGGATCAGTCAGCTCAGTGTAATGCAACATCCCTCACAGTCCAGTTCAGCTCAAGTCCACTGTCTACTGCTGGGTCGGGTCCATTAGTCTGGCATATAAGCCACAAACTGCATTAGCGTAGAACGAGACCAGCAGCAATACTTACAATAAACAGATTACGATTGGAGGAACAATCCAGCTCAGGACCAGGATGTCTGATGTTTCAGAAACTCCAAGCTCAAGGTGGTTGATCAGCTGGTCATCCAGGGAAAAAGGCCCGATCTATGCCCAATCTATGCCCCCCCCTCCCCAACCCAGATATATATATATATATCTAACTGTATATATATATATAACAGTCATGAACATGCACCTGAGAACATAAATGAGAAAAGCAAGAGATCTCTATAAGCTACACTATATTGACAAAAGTATTGGGACACCTGTTTATTCATTGCTTATTTTTCTGAAATCAAGGGTATTAAAAAGAGTTGATCCTGCTTCTGTTGGAGTAACTGTTTCTACTGTTCAGAGAAGAAGACTTTCTACGAGATTCTGGAGGAGGAGCATTGCTGTGAGAATTTGATTGATTGCATTCAGCGGCAAGAGCGTTAGTGAGGTCAGGATGTTGGATGATGATCACCACCCAACACCTCATCATCCCAACTTCCCAACACATCCCATCCAAAAGTACTGGATGGAGCTCCACCACCATCATTCCAGAGAACTCAGTTCTTCCACTGCTCCACAGCTCCTCAATGCTGGGGGGCTTTATATCCCTCTAGCCCACGCCTGGCATTAGGCAGCATGGAGCCAATAGGTTCATGCTTATCTGTTCCAGAGAGTCCTATTCTATTGGCAGTACTTCTTTACAGGGACTAGACAAGCTGTGTGTGTGTGTGTGTGTGTGTGCATTTGCACATCTGTGTCAGCAATGGGTGCATCTTAAAGTAGCTGAATGCATTCAGATTAGAAGGGGTGTCCACAAACTTTTGGACATTTATCAGATATTTCTCTTACTAGAGCTGACAGGTCTCACAGCTACTGATGAAATCCTCAATAAATGAATCATAAGATCTATATTTTCTGCCCCCCCTCTCTCTCTCTGTTATCCAGGTTGCTTACTCTGCAGGTCGTATGAATAAATGATGAACGCAGATGGATGAGTTTTATTTAAATCTCTGAGCAGGTTGAAGGTGAGAGAGAGATTGGCGCTATGAGCAGCATTCAGTATCAGCTCCACCTCCACCTCCAAAGACTGGAACAGGGAGAAGGACGTCTCTGTAATTCTCACTCCAGGCCGGTGTGCTGCTGCTGCTGCTACTGCACTATGGAGGTTTGGTGGTGGAGCTGCAGGAGGAGAACCTCTCTCCAGAACTGCTGTGTAACGCTGCAGAACCCATAGAGTCATATTAGTGTATAATCCTGTAGTATTACTCCACCACCTCAGCCCACATGCTGCTCCACCTTCAGATCAAGCTTCTGCAGCTCTCACACTGTCCAGAAATGCACGTGTACAGCTGTCCATGAGGGGGCGCTTTAGGAAGAGCCCATGTTTTTTAATTGACTGTGTTCAGCTACTTTAGGTTGCCCCCATTTCTGACACAGATGTGCAAATGCCTAGAATGTCTAGTCCCTGTAGAGAAGAAGTACTGCCAATAGAATAGGACTCTCTGGAGCAGATCAACATCATGACCCTATCGGCTCCATGCTGCCTAATGCCAGGTGTGGGCTAGAGGGGTATAAAGCCCCCCAGCATTGAGGAGCTGTGGAGCAGTGGAGGAACTGTGTTCTCTGGAATGATGGTGGTGGAGCTCCATCCAGTACTTTTGTTGGGGATGAGTTGGGAAGTTGGGGATAATGACTCTTGTCACCGCATGCAATCAAATCCTCACAGCAATGCTCCTCCTCCAGAATCTAGTAGAAAGTCTTCTTCTCTGGACAGTAGAGACAGTTACTCCAACAGAAACAGGATCAGCTCTTTAATACCCTTGATTTCAGAAGAAACAGTAAATGAGCAGGTGTCCCAAAACTTTTGTCCACATGTAGATGAAAGCCTCATCACAGTTTTTAACTTTGTGGAAAGTGTGGGTGTGTTAGAATAAGCCACACCCCCTCCACTCACTGTACTCTGAGTCCTTGTCGAGAGAGTGTGTGTGTGTGTGTGTGTGTGTGGGGGGGTGAGGTCATGCAAAACCTGTGGAGTCACACAGGTACTGTGTATTACAACACCACCGTCGCCTTTGATCAATTATGAAACAACGACAAGCTCAGACACAGCCGAAAATGTGGCCGCCTGTGTGTGTGTGTGTGTGTGTGTACAAGGTTATACCTGGGTCTGATAATAAATCTGTAACACCTGGCTTTTTAAACAAAGCACACTATCAATCAGAGAGTGTGTGTTTATGTCCAGATGGTGTGTGTGTGTGTATGTGTGTGTGTATGTGTGTGTGTGACTAAGTCACCTTTTTAATACAAAGCTCCAAAACATCTCCAACTCTCTCTCTCTGCCAGATATTTGGCTGTGCTGTATGTAAATGCGTTGGTTTTGTGACATCACAAGAACTGAGGTGAAATCAGGTGATCTGGGTTCTTTAACGATGCTGCGGAGAACGCAGTAACACACACTGCTGTATACACACACACACACACACACACACACACACACACACTGCAGTCACACTCTCTTGGTCTTTTTAAGCTTTAGTGCTGTGGGAGAAGGGCAGTGACCTATGACCTCTGCTCACTTCTCTATAGACACACTCCTGGCCCTGTCCCCTCCGCCTTTCTGACCCCCAGTCAGGGTGCTGACCCCAGCCAGTGTGTGCTGAGCTCAGGGTTAGCGCCGGCCAACTGACCCCTAAATCTGAAACAAACACCGAATCCCTTCATCTCAGGATTTACAGACACTCCTATAACACCCAGTTTAGCCCCACCCATCACTCTTCAGCAGTGAAGCCCCACCCATTAACCTACAGCAGTTTAGCCCCACCCATTTAACCTACAGCAGCTTAGCCCCACCCATTCAGCCTACAGCAGTTTAGCCCCACCCATTCAACCTTCAGCAGTTTAGCCCCACCCATCAACCTACAGCAGTTTAACCCCACCCATTCAAGCTACAGCAATAGTACCCTGCCCAATTGAGTCTATTGTAGTCCATTCACCTTACAGCCGTTTAGCCCCGCCCACTCAGCAAATACTGGTTTAGCTCCACCTGTTCAGCCAATAGCAGTGTTTCAAGCTTGCAGAATTTTCTGTTCTGTATCTATCACTTTAACCCGGGGGACAAACAGAAACGCAGCTCAGATAAGGATGGAAGTGACACACACACACACACACACACACACTTTCTGATCCTACTGACCTTCACACACTGGAGCGCCAACCTCAGGGAAAGAGTGACAGAAGAGAGAAAATCAATACGATACTGCAGCCTCACTGTCCCCAACACACACACACACACACAGCTTTTCACTGGTGTGTGTGTGTGTACTGCGGTGTTTGTGTGTGTGTGTGTGTGTGTACTGCAGTAGTGAACTGTGACCTAGGCCTTCAGTTCAGGCCACTAACAAAAGAGGAAAACCCACCCGTACGATAATGCTAATCTCTGCTAGCCTTGCTGTGGGATTTCAGTGGTATTTTAGCTCTGAGCTAACAGCAACACATTTGAACAGGTTTTGTCTAATCTAGAACACAAGTATGTTCAGAGCCCACACTTACAGCCTATCTAGAACCTCCAGAAAGACTAGAGTGACATCCATTCTGCTCACAGCACCACTCACATTCAGCTTATCTAGAACCTCCAGAAAGACTAGAGTGACGTTTATTCTGCTTACACTACTGCTTACACACCTATCTAGAACCTCTAGTAGGACGGCAGGGGTGACATTTCCGTCTCTCCCTCTGGAAATCAGACCGCGATTGGCTGATTCCTAATTGTGTTGATGGTTAATCTGACAGGTTTGGCCTTCAGTTAGAACCTCCAGAACCTATCTAGAACCTCCAGAAGGAGTAGAGTGAAGTATTTCTGTTCACACTACTGCTTACCTAGAACCTAAACCCTAAGACAGCCAACTGCAAAAGCCCCACGTCTGTCAGCAGGACTGTTGAGAATAAACGGTGGTCTAATATCGCCCCCTAACGGCCACTCTGCACACCTGCAGGTCAATCAGTCTGACCAGAGATGAAAGACCAGAATTATGGGACTCTGATCTCTTTACAGCGGTGGTGAAGGAACCAGGTTTTGGTCGCCATGACTACAACAACACAGATACAGCTCAACATTTAATTCCTATCCATACCCACCAGTGAAGCTACACGTGTGCCATCCACCCCCACTGTGGAGAGTTCTCACTGGGTGGGGTTATCTAGAACATAGTGCATTTAACTGGTGTATTGACATTATTTGATTTATCCAACCAAGACTGACTGCAGGGGTTCAAGCCCTCGTTAGCTTAATGAGCCACATCCACTATGTGGACAAAAGTATTGGGACACCAGCTCATTCCTTCATTGTTCCTCCTGCTTTTGTTGGAGTTCTCTACTGTCCAGAGAAGAAGACTTTCTACTAGATTTGGGAGGAACATTGCTGTGAGGATTTGATTGCACTCAGCTACCAGAGTGTTACTAAACTCATCCCTTTAAAAAGTACTGGTTGGAGCTCCTCCACCATCATTCCAGAGAACACAGCTCCTCCACTGCTGCACAGCTCCTCAATGCTGGGGGGCTTTATACCCCTCTACTAGCCCACGCCTGGCATTATTAGGCAAAATGGAGCCCAATAGGGTCATGGTGTTTATCTGCTCCAGAGAGTCCTATTCTATTGGCAGTTCTTCTCTACAGGGACCAGACAAGCTGTGTGTGCATTTGCACATCTGTGTCAGCAATAGGTGCAGCTTAAAGTAGCTGAGCATTTGAGTCATTTAAAAAACATGGGCTCCCCCTTAAAAATGCCCCCTCAGCGCCCCCTCATGGACATGTGCTGTACACGTGCATTTCTGGACAAGCTGAGACAAGCTGCAGAAGCTTGATCTGAAGGTAAAGAGGAAGACAGATAACTTTATTAACCCCCGAGGGGATTAAGCCCAGTGCGGTGCATACCGTCGTACCAGTACCGATAATCTGAATATGCAGTATAATGTTTAAACTAACGACGGAGTGACCGAGCTCTGTAAACACTCGTTCAGTAGCACAGCTGGTGCTGGGGTTAGCGTTAGCGGTGGTGCAGGTCTCGCTTGTTCGCAGCTCCTCCTGGAAACACTGCATGTGTTGTTTTCTTCACAGCTCCTTTAACACGGCGTGAGGTCTGAGTCGTCTACCTGAGCTGTGTTTTATCACAGCAGGCCTGAACGGCTGCTTCTGCAGACAAATTCTGTTTTTAGAGAAACCACTGAATCATAAACACACACACACACACACACACTTTATTCTAGTAATATATCTAGAGTACTGCATTCACTATATTAGTGTTAGTGATATTTATATAGCTATATGAAATATATTACTTTACAGCATATTCTTGCTTTCTGACCAAAACCTAGTATCTCCAGAACAGCAGCTTTACAGGAGGAGGAAAAACCTTCTGAACCCTCATTGGTATTTGGAGCATTTCTATTGGTCCATTCATCATTTGATGACATTTTGATACAGTATAAAAAAGCAACAAATTGGAGATACAAGGTTTTTACATGACAGTCATAACATATTAGCACCACCTGCCTAATACTGAGCAGATCTGACCATTCGACGCATCTCCACAAGACCTCTGAAGGTGTCCTGCTGTGGTGTCTGGACCCCTTCAGACGTTAGCAGCAGATCCTGTAAGTCCTGTAGGCTGTGAGGTGGGCAGAGCCTCCATGAGCATCAGTGAGGTGTCCATAACCCCGGCTGTCCCTCCCTGGAGAACTTTTGGTAGGTACTGACCACTGCATGCCGGGAGGGAACACTCCCCACAAGACCTGCTTGCTGATGTACTGGAGATGTTCTGACCCAGTCATTATCTAGAACATCACAGTCTGGTTCTTGTCGGAGTGTCTCAGATTCTTACGCTAGGCCGTTTGTCCTGCTTCATCACTTTCCTTCATCATCTTCAAGAACTGACCGTTCACTCACTGGGATAGATCCACCCCTCGACAGACAGGAGCCACTGTATATGAAGATAGTCAAGGTCTGTGCTTCCCCCTGTACTAATGTTATGGCTGATTTATTAGAAACCCCTACATTGCACTTCCTCGCTGGCCACTTTATTAGAAACCCCTGCCTTGTGCGTCTACTCACTGGCCACTTTATCAGAAACACCTACCTTGTGCTTCCACTCACTGGCCACTTTATTAGAAACACATCTTGTGCTTCCACTCACTGGCCACTTTATTAGAAACACATCTTGTGCTTCCACTCACTGGCCACTTTATTAGAAACACATCTTGTGCTTCCACAAGGCTGTTTACATGTACCAGCTTTAAAGGCACAGTAAGGAAAAACAGGCCGATATGGACCCTTTAATGACCCCACTGACCTTTATTAACATCGATCAGAACATACTGTATTGGCATCTCGTTACATTCTAAGCAATTCTAAATTGGTTCTCCGACTCCTGTTTTGGTGCTATATCAATAATAATAATAATATTACTAATAATAATAACTAATATTAGAGAACAGCTCTATAAGGAACCACCAGGAAGGCCTTTCTCTTCCACTGTAGAGAAGAATTGACTCATTTAAGGGTTCTATGAGTTGGCACGGTTCTAACCCTCCCCCCTCCCCTTTTTTTTTATTATTGGTGTAGTTGATAGTAAAGCACATCTGGTGACCACTAAGAGGCGCTGTTGCTCTTTGTGGCAGTGCAGCAGTGTTGCGCAGAATGCTGGTTGAAGCCGGTGCTCTCTCTGCTTCTGAGAGATAGAAAGTCAACAAGAGGAGATTTGGGTTTGAGGAGGCGGAGAGATAAGCCTGTGTGTGTGTTTGCTTCGCTTTGTGTTAAATTTAGCAGCAGTGCAGGTTCAGTGGAGGCGGACGCCAATTAGGAAGCAGGAGGAGAGCTGTGTTAAAGGCCTTATTCATAGGAGATAATTATCAGGCAGTGGCCGAAATCTCCCTACTTTGCTCCCAACAGGTGGCAGACAGGCTACACACACTCACACACACACACTTTTACATGGCCCTACATGCCCTTACTGGCTGGAGATTCGAAGGATTACAAAAATACCATTTTTTGTGGATTATGTGTAGGCCTCACACACACACACACACGCGCACGGTGAAATACTCTTCAGAACATTTTGCCAGGGCAGACTGAGTGCAAGCGTAACAGTAATCGTTCTCTCATCCGCTGTGACACTCTCTGCAGGGGTGAAATCCACTGGGCACAGGCGGTATTATCCTCCGAGTGCACGGCAGAAATTATCCCCATTCAAGAAACAGGCCTGTTTTCAGCTCCCTCACCTCCACTCCGCTGAATGCGCGTTAGCCGGTTTTTTGACATTCGGTGAAAAACGAGGTTCTGCTGGACTTTTTAAAGCTGCGCCCACACTTTTATTGCATCTGATTTTTTTCCCTGAGCTCCGTTTGTGCGGATTTATGAACCCAAAACACTCATAACTCACTTTCACAACCGCTGTCCAACCCTGCAGAATTCAACAGACTGGGCCTTTAAGACCGATATATGTAGATGAGCTCTGTTCTGACTGGCTGACTGGGTGCATTGTGCCTCATTCGAAATAGAGGTTGAAACACTCCTTATAACTTCCGTGGAAATGGGAGGGGCTAAACTGCTGCAGGCTAAATGGGAGGAGCTAAACTGCTGTAGGCTGAATGGGTGGAGTAAACTGCTGTAGGCTGAATGGGAGGGGCTAAACTGCTGAATGCAGAATGGGTGGGGCTAAACTGCTGTAGGCTGAATGGCTGGGCTAAACTGCTGTAGGCTGAATGGGTGGGGCTAAACTGCTGTAGGCTGAATGGGTGAGGCTAAACTGCTGTAGGCTGAATGGGTGGGGCTAAACTGCTGCAGGCTGAATGGGTGGGGCTAAACTGCTGTAGGCTGAATGGGTGGGGCTAAACTGCTGTAGGCTGAATGGGTGGGGCTAAACTGCTGCAGGCTGAATGGGTGGGGCTAAACTGCTGTAGGCTGAATGGGTGGGGCTAAACTGTTGCAGGCTGAATGGGTGGGGCTAAACTGCTGTAGGCTGAATGGCTGGGCTAAAGTGCTTTAGGCTGAATGGGTGGGGCTAAACTGCTGTAGGCTGAAAGGGTGGGGCTAAACTGCTGTATGCAGAATGAGTGGGGCTAAACTTGGCCCTTTATCTGTTTCCCAACCATCAAACACACCTTTTAGGTATTCTATGTGGATGGTGTGTTTCCTGTGTGTGTGCAGTAATCTCAGCTGTTGGCCTGACGCTGCCAGCTGTCAATCACAGCTCCTTTTAGCTTTTTAGTGGCTTTTAATGAGCTGCTATTAATAATTACTTATGCAGTTTATTAATTTATTCAGTGTTATTAGATTATGCATCATACTGTTTAACATTAATAGTTAATAACAGAGATTTCATCTTTTGTTGTCACGGACTATATTTGGAAAGAGGTGATGAATAAAACCAGACATTTGGAGAGAGAAATGTATATACACCAAATGGTTATGAATACACTAGAATATTATAGAGCATTATAGAGCATTATAGAGCGCCCCCTACGCTTCCTGTAGTGTATTACAGTCTGTCAGAATGAGCGTGTGGATCATATGAACATTATAGAGCATTATAGAGCGTCCCCTATGCTTCCTGTAGTGTATTACAGTCTGTCAGAATGAGCGTGTGGATCATATGAACATTATAGAGCATTATAGAGCGCCCCCTACGCTTCCTGTAGTGTATTACAGTCTGTCAGAATGAGCGTGTGGATCATATGATCATTATAGAGCATTATAGAGCGCCCCCTACGCTTCCTGTAGTGTATTACAGTCTGTCAGAATGAGCGTGTGGATCATATGATCATTATAGAGCATTATAGAGCGCCCCCTACGCTTCCTGTAGTGTATTACAGTCTGTCAGAATGAGCGTGTGGATCATATGATCATTATAGAGCATTATAGAGCGCCCCCTACGCTTCCTGTAGTGTATTACAGTCTGTCAGAAGTCTTTGACAGGAGCATGTTGATCCTCTGGATTCTCGGTTCTACATGTGTTCTGCAGGGCTGTAACTCACATGAACACTGAAGCGTCGGAGATTCACAAATATTGTGATCAGAGCCGTCGCCGGCAGGCAGACGTGAGACGCTCCTTTAGAACGGGAGGAAGTCAGTGTGCCGATTTCCAGACGAACAAAACTGTCCTTTGTTTCCCCCCACGCGTCTTTAGTGTGTATGGGCAAGAGTGTGTGTGTGTGTGTGCTCCCTCCCTGTGAGCGAGCCTGCGTGGTTTGCATTTAGGGCTGCGAGCAGAAATGAGTCGCTTACATAATGAGCGTGCTGCTGGAAGAGGGAACAGAGAGTGTGTGTGTGTGTGTGTGTGTGTGTGTGAATGAGTCTCCCGCTGGGGAATTATGCAGTGAGAGATTTTCTGTAAACTGAGGAAAACTGAGCTAAACTGTCAGCGAGGGGAAAGGTGAAATTTCACTGCAAATTATTCAGAAAATTAAAGAGCCGTTATTTTTAATATAAACATTAATAATCATCATCCTGCATCAGCTCCACCTTAAACCAGCAGCTACAGGTTCAGCTCCACCTTAAATCATCATCCTGCATCAGCTCCACCTTAAATCAGCCGCTTCAGGTTCAGCTCCACCTTAAATCATCATCCTGCATCAGCTCCACCTTAAATCAGCCGCTTCAGGTTCAGCTCCACCTTAAATCATCATCCTGCATCAGCTCCACCTTAAATCAGCAGCTTCAGGTTCAGCTCCACCTTAAATCATCATCCTGCATCAGCTCCACCTTAAATCAGCCGCTTCAGGTTCAGCTCCACCTTA
Source organism: Salminus brasiliensis (assembly GCF_030463535.1). NCBI lineage: Eukaryota > Metazoa > Chordata > Actinopteri > Characiformes > Bryconidae > Salminus > Salminus brasiliensis. Next base: position 45,587,216 of record NC_132883.1, on the reverse strand, counting down.
AATCATCATCCTGCATCAGCTCCACCTTAAATCAGCAGCTTCAGGTTCAGCTCCACCTTAAATCATCATCCTGCATTAGCTCCACCTTAAATCAGCAGCTTCAGGTTCAGCTCCACCTTAAATCATCATCCACCTTAAATCAGCTCCACCTTAAATCAGCAGCTACAGGTTCAGCTCCACCCTAAATCATCATCCTGCATCAGGTCCACCTTAAATCAGCAGCTTCAGGTTCAGCTTCAGAACGGCGTCTCCGTCATTCCCACTCTGGGCCGGAGCGCTGCTGCTGCTGCTGCACTATGGAGGTTTGGTGGTGGAGCTGCAGGAGGAGAACCTCTCTCCAGAACTGCTGCTGTGTAACGCTGCAGAACCCATAGAGTCATATTAGTGTAAAATCCTGTAGTATTACTCCACCACCTCAGCCCACATGCTGCTCCACCTTCAGATCAAGCTTCTGCAGCTCTCACACTGTCCAGAAATGCACGTGTACAGCTGATCATGAGGGGGCGCTCAATGTCTGATCTGTATTTACTACAGTGCAGTAAAAGTGAATTACACTCCCCAACTTTAGGGGGAGCCCATGAGCAAACATACCAATCATTCATAAAGCTGCTTTAAAGTTTCTAATTATCTTTTAATTAATGGCTTCTTATGAAGTTTATATTACTGAATTGTACCCTTTTACAATTTGGCATTCACAATAAAAAATGCCTCACAAGAAAATTAATTTACAACATTTACAAACAATTGTAAAAATCACAAATCTTAAAACACAATAATATTAATAACATATTTAATATATAATTACAATATTAATATACAATAATAATTAATTAAACATAATCATTTATTAAAATAAAAAACAAAACAAACTCATGCTGTAACTGTATTTAAATATTGTCTGCCTTATAGTTTCACTAAATAAGGAAATGATGCAGTAAAACAAATAAAGTTATAAATACATAAAATAATAAAAGAAAAAAAGAAAACATTAAAATGTATGAAAAACAATTGCACAAAAAGTAAAAATCTTCACATTGCAATTATAATAAATGAAATTCTATTCCATAACTTTCATAATCGCAGAAAATATAAATCCTAAAGTCCGGCACATCTCCGCTGGTTCTGGATTATTGGTCATTTGCTGGAATGAATGAAGGAAATCCTGTGTTTCACTTCATCAGTGGCACTGACTTGGCCCTAACAGCTAACGAGACAAAAACCCTATTCTGTCCTTAATTCCTGCAGCTTTTAGCGCCCCTACAGGTGATTTTAGGAAGCACCAGTTAGGACTATTCTACTACAGACAGATTATTATTATTATTATTATTATTATTATTATTACATGGTTTTACTCTAAATGTTTCCTAAAAAGTCTTTCCACTTTTTATTTTTATTCCTATCATTTAAAATGGTTTAGCACTGTATCCAACATACAAGCAAATGAGCATGTAGTTCAGACCCTGCAGATTCAGCAGACATGCGACACGTAAGGGTTCAAATAGGGGGCGGGGCTAGTGTGTGCTAATGCGTATGATTTGATGCTGCAGTGTAAACCTCACTGCTCTGAGTGACACCGTTACTGTACCAGCTGAAGCGAGGTCGAGCGCTTAAACTGATCAGATTCCACCTGCAGGACTTTAAAAAGGACGAGCGCTAAAAGGGTCTCGGGTGTCTGGTAATTAACGCTGCTCGTTAAGGTTATCAGTTTCCGCACAGGTGTGACCTTTATGAGACCTTCCTGTGTGAGCGAAAGTGACACTGCAGCAAATAATCAGATGTACTGAGGGGTTTCTAATAAAGTGGCCAGTGAGTAGACGCACAAGGTAGGTGTTTCTTATAAAGTGGCCAGTGAGTGGAACCACAAGGTAGGGGTTTCTAATAAAGTGGCCAGTGAGTGAAAGCACAAGGTAGGGGTTTCTAATAAAGTGGCCAGTGAGTGAAAGCACAAGGTAGGGGTTTCTAATAAAGTGGCCAGTGAGTGAAAGCACAAGGTTGGTGTTTCCAATAAAGTGGCCAGTGAGTGGAAGCACAAGGTAGGGGTTTCTAATAAAGTGGCCAGTGAGTAGACGCACAAGGTAGGTGTTTCTTATAAAGTGGCCAGTGAGTGAAAGCACAAGGTAGGGGTTTCTAATAAAGTGGCCAGAGAGTGAAAGCACAAGGTAGGGGTTTCTAATAAAGTGGCCAGTGAGTGGAAGCACAAGGTAGGGGTTTCTAATAAAGTGGCCAGTGAGTGAAAGCACAAGGTAGGGGTTTCTAATAAAGTGGCCAGTGAGTGAAAGCACAAGGTTGGTGTTTCCAATAAAGTGGCCAGTGAGTGGAAGCACAAGGTAGGGGTTTCTAATAAAGTGGCCAGTGAGTAGACGCACAAGGTAGGTGTTTCCAATAAAGTGGCCAGTGAGTGAAAGCACAAGGTTGGTGTTTCCAATAAAGTGGCCAGTGAGTGAAAGCACAAGGTTGGTGTTTCCAATAAAGTGGCCAGTGAGTGAAAGCACAAGGTTGGTGTTTCTTATAAAGTGGCCAGTGAGTGGAAGCACAAGGTAGGTGTTTCTAATAAAGTGGCCAGTGAGTGGAACCACAAGGTAGGTGTTTCTTATAAAGTGGCCAGTGAGTGAAAGCACAAGGTAGGGGTTTCTAATAAAGTGGCCAGTGTGCGGAAGCACAAGGTAGGTGTTTCTTATAAAGTGGCCAGTGAGTGGAAGCACATGGTAGGTGTTTCTAATAAAATGGCCAATGAGTGAAAGCACAAGGTTGGTGTTTCCAATAAAGTGGCCAGTGTGCAGAAGCACAAGGTTGGTGTTCCTAATAAAGTGGCCAGTGAGTGGAAGCACATGGTAGGTGTTTCTTATAAAGTGGCCAGTGAGCGAAAGCACAAGGTAGGTGTTTTCAATAAAGTGGCCAGTGAGTGGAAGCACAAGGTAGGTGTTTCCAATAAAGTGGCCAGTGAGTGGAAGCACAAGGTAGGTGTTTCCAATAAAGTGGCCAGTGAGCGAAAGCACAAGGTAGGTGTTTCCAATAAAGTGGCCAGTGAGTGGAAGCACAAGGTAGGTATTTCTGATAAAGTGGCCAGTGAGTGGAAGCACAAGGTAGGTATTTCTGATAAAGTGGCCAGTGATGTAGCACATCAAATGGGGTTCTCTGATAGCTGGGTTATGGGGCAGTCCTAGGGACTGGAAATGATCCTACACTTGTAGGCAAACGCCAGACTTGGCTGATGGACTGCCGTTGGAGGAATTAGATTTGCTGTTGAACTATGGCTTTAATCAGCTGTATCTGTGTGTGTATCTGTGTGTGTATCTGGAGGAGGTTGTGGTTCTGCTGCTCCTGAACAGTGAAGCTCTGCGATTCAGGAGTTCAGAGCGAGTCTGATTGAATTACAGCAGCAGAGCAGCAGAGCGGCCTCAGGAGAACAGAAACCTAATCACCTGTTTGTGAAAATGAAAAGGCGCTGTGTGTGTGTGTGTGTGAGTGTGTGTGTGTGTGAGTGTGTGTGTGGGGGGGGGTAAAAAATGGATGCTGGGAGATCCTGTGGCTAGAGACCTCATAATAGAGAGTGATAAGAGCAAAGAGGAATACAGCTGAGAGCGAGTCCTAGACTAGACTCAGTCCTTCTGCCTGAGACCTGGCCTATGACCTTCAGTCCAGTACAGTAATGCAGACGCAGGGTCACAGATATCTGATCTGCTCACTGGTTCCCACAGGGCTCTAGTCAGTCAGTCACCAGTAAGTCACTGTTTTACTCCTTTACAGCCGTTCCTCATTCTGCCTGACCTTCAGTGCCCTGCAGTTCTGACCGCTCTCCTCTCTGAGTGTAGAATAGCCCTCAGCATCAACACAGCACACAAACGAGCTGATCTCTGACACACTCGACCCATAACCGCGCCGCACTCTGAGCTTTTTCACACTCGTTATGGCCAGTGTGACAAGCTGACCAGCTGCAGCGCTGCTTCTGTTAAAGGGCCAAACCCACGGAAAACCGTAGCGTCTGACGTCGAACGTAAACGCGCTTCAAAACACTTAAGATCACGTGATCACATTTCCCTTTTTTCATTTACGGACAATAAAAATTCTGGGTTGTGATGTCACAAATCTTGGGAGGCCGAGTCTAGCAGACCCTGTTTTAGAGGGGTTTCCAGTAAAGTGGCCAGACAGTGGATTATTGAGTCTAGCAGACCCTGTTTGCAAGGCGTTTCCAATAAAGCGGCCAGAGAGTGCTTACATGAGTCTAGCAGGCCCTGTATGGAAGGTGTTTTTAGATGAGTAATTAGATGAGTCTAGAAGGCACTGGAATAAAGGGGTTTCCAATAAATTGACCAGAAAGTATATATTTGAGTCTAGCAGAACCCGTATGGGACATGTTCCCAAAAAGGTGGCCAGTGAATATTTGTGCTTAGCAGACCCTGTAAGGGACGTGTTTCCAATAAAGTGGCCAGAAAGTTAATATTTCTGTTTAGCAGACCCTGTAAGGGACGGGTTTCCAATAAAGTGGCCAGAAAGTGAGTGTTTTAGTCAAGCAGGCTTGCTAGTAGCAAGTATGAACTCCAGGCTGCTCTTCTGAACTGAGATAAAGCAGCTGATTATTGTGGCTTGCGGTCTGATTTCAGTCCTGTCAATATCCTCTCCTGCTCGGAGCGTGTATTATTTATGTTCAGTGGCAGCGCAGGCCCGACGCTGCCGTATTTCGTGCCTGTAAGTGTTTGTTGTAAACCACTCATTGAACCAGTAAATTGATCTGACAGATGCTGATGCTTTTTTATTGTGTGCCTTTAAGCACAGTTTTGGCAGATAGCACAACATAAAGCATGAAGACTCAGGCTGACACTAAACACTGGATGGTGCATAACTGTCTCTTTTGGGCTGCTTACTCTGCTGCATATGTACCTCATAAATTAAATGGCCCATATCCTACATTTTTTTTCCAATAATGTGGCCAAAAAGTCAACATTTCAGACAAGCAGAAAAGTGAATAGATATGGGAGGTGTTTCCAGTAAAGTGGCTGGAAAGTGAATATTTCAGACTGGTACGTACTGTATGAGGCAGGTTTCCAATAAAGTGGCCAGAGAGTCTAGCAGGCCCTGTATGGGAGGGGTTTTCAGTACAGTGGCCAAAGTGTGAATGCTTAAGTCTAGCAGACCTTGTATTAGAGGGGTTTCCAATAAAATGGCCAAAGAGTGCATATCTGACCCTGAATGGAAGGTGTTTCCAGTAAACTGTCCAGAGAGTGAATATACCTAGTCAAGCAGACTCTGTATTACAGGGGTTTCCAATAAAGTGGCCTGGGAGTGAATATTTGAATCATGTAGCGTCTGTATGGAACATGTTTCTAATAAAGAGTCCAGAGTGTCCAGAAAGCGCATACTTAAGTCCAGTTTCCAATAAAGTGGCCAGAGATTGAGTAATTAAGTCTAGCAAACCTTGTATATGAGGTGTTTCCAATAAAGTGACTATTTGTGACTAGTCTAGGTTTGCCTGATTTTACCTGCACATCTGTTCGTAACCTCCAGCTAAAACCAAAGCCCATCCAGCACACCCCTCCATTAATGCAGGCTTAGGTCTAATTAATATATTCACAGCACACGCCACTCACTGCTAAGCAGGCTTTAGCAGCTAACAGCATTCGCTCTAATTATCAGTAATGCCAAAATGCTTGTTTACTCAAAGCCTGTTTTAATATGCTATTCCACAAGTGCACCGTTTTTTAGAACAGTTGATAAATTCCCAGAACAGAATTGCAGCATCTGAGAGGAAAAACAGGAGCATCTGAACCACAGCAACAATAACAACAGCAGCGGCATGTGGACCAGTGAGTAAAGCTATACGATCATACAGCATCTACTGTGGTTTTGTAAGTTATTATTATTATTATTATTTTTTATTATTAAATCTTTTTTTCTTCCCAATTTAGATAACCAACCCATACATATTCTCCTCCCCCCCACACACATGCAACATCCCGACACTAGTGAGGGCGAGACCAACACACGCCCCCTCCACGACATCACACCTAGGCAACGCCCCTGGAGGCCAGTGGACGCACTACAGTGACGTGGGGGATAGTGTCAGCTACCCACCCTAGAGATAGGAAGGCCAACAGCGCTCTCTCAGTTCCCTGGCTGCTGATGGTTAGCAGCGTGATCGGGATGCGAACCAGCAACCCTCTGATTACAGTGACAGCGCCTCAGTCCACTGGACCACCATGGGCCCGAGCGTAAAAATAAGCTAAATGACCTGCCTGATAAATCAGTAGATTTCCAGTCGCAAACTATTTCCTCTGTTAATAACCTGGTCCTCACTGACGTCCTCACTGTGTTTACTTACAGTGTAGTGAAGGTAAATCTAACAATTCCTAGCTGTTTATTCTGTCAGTGTCAGAAACTCTGAACTCTGAAATTCTCAACAACAAACACCTGAACAGGAATATCAGTCACGCGTCTCTGTGTTTCATCTTTCTCTGATTGGCTGAAACAGTAATGAGCTCTAACTGATCCGAACTGCTCTGAAAGAAACTCAGGAAAAAACACAGCGCATCCAACAAGAACCAAAGAACAACCCCGCCCATCTTTTACACAGCAAGAAAATAAAGTAGCAACACCCTCAAACCACCTTGGATACCAGTGCAACATCCAAAAACCACTTACCAACCACTGCAACCAACTATCAACACACACCCAACCAGTACATTTACACCAGTACACACACACCCAACCAGTACATTTACACCAGTACACACACACACACCCAACCAGTACATTTACACCAGTACACACACACCCAACCAGTACATTTACACCAGTACACACACTCAACCAGTACATTTACACCAGTACACACACTCAACCAGTACATTTACACCAGTACGCACACACCCAACCAGTACATTTACACCAGTACACACACTTAACCAGTACATTTACACCAGTACACACACACTCAACCAGTACAGTTACACCAGTACACACACACACACCCAACCTGTACATGTACACCAGTACACACACTCAACCAGTACAGTTACGCCAGTACACACACACACACACACACACACAACCTGTACATTTACACCAGTACACACACACCCAACCTGTACATTCACACCAGTACACACACTCAACCAGTACATTTACACCAGTACACACACTCAACCAGTACATTTACACCAGTACACACACACCCAACCAGTACATTTACACCAGTACACACACACACACCCAACCAGTACATTTACACCAGTACACACACTCAACCAGTACATTTACACCAGTACACACACACTGAGCACACAGTGGAGCTACATGGGTAATGTAAATAGCAGAAAACTATTAGCATGCTAATTAGCATGATTCAAAATGCCAATTAGCCAAATGCAGGGTCCCGATGTACACACATTTAACAGCAGTTCAAACAGTCAGTACTGAAGGAGGCGATAGAGGACAGACCGGAGTTATCTGTCTTTATCTCTCTCTCTCTCTCTCTCTCTCTCTCTCTCTCTGTCTCTCTCTCTGTCTGTCTTTATCTCTCTCTCTCTCTCTCTCTCTCTCTCTCTCTCTCTCTGTCTCTCTCTCTGTCTGTCTTTATCTCTCTCTCTCTCTCTCTCTCTCTCTGTCTTTCTCTCTCTCTCTCTCTCTCTCTCTCTCTCTCTCTCTCTGTCTGTCTTTATCTCTCTCTTTCTCTCTCTCTCTCTGTCTTTCTCTCTCTCTCTCTCTCTCTCTGTCTTTATCTCTCTCTCTCTCTCTGTCTGTCTTTCTCTCTCTCTCTCTCTCTCTCTCTCTGTCTGTCTTTATCTCTCTCTCTTTCTCTCTCTCTCTCTCTCTCTCTCTCTCTGTCTTTATTTCTCTCTCTCTCTCTGTCTGTCTTTCTCTCTCTCTCTCTCTCTCTGTCTGTCTTTATCTCTCTCTCTTTCTCTCTCTCTCTCTCTCTCTCTCTCTGTCTTTATTTCTCTCTCTCTCTCTGTCTGTCTTTCTCTCTCTCTCTCTCTCTCTGTCTGTCTTTATATCTCTCTCTTTCTCTCTCTCTCTCTCTCTCTCTCTCTCTCTCTCTCTGAGGAGTTTTAATCCAGCATTTAAAATGCAGCCATACTCCTGTGAGCTGCAGTGCATTCTACACACACACACACACGCACACACACACACACACACACACACACACACACACACACATAGAAGTTGGAGAGTCGTCAGCATCCACAGCAGAATAAATGAAGCTGGAACAGCAGCACAACACAGCAGGGGAATACACAGTGTGTGTGTGTGTGTGTGTGTGTGTGTGTGTGTGTGTGTGTGAGAGCCCCTAATCAAGCCACACTGCAGCAGGCGTGTTTATTATGCAGGCTGCAGCGTCTGTAATTCTGAAATTTATGCAGTTTATCAATATCTGGAGCCGCAGAGACTCTTAACATTTACAGACGGAGGATCGGAGAGACATTCCCCACATAATCACTCATCATCTCTCCGAGAGGAAGGAACGGTCCGGACCCCACCTCCTTTCCATGAAGAGGTTAAACACTGTTTCCTCACAGTGACGCTCTTCTGAACTCAGACCCTGTCTGATCACTGACTGACAACCAGAGCTTCAAAAATAACGAAGCTTCACTTCCTGTGATTCACAACCGGGAAAAGAAGACAACCAAGCTCACGTTATCACATGGGAAATGCTTGGAAACATGAAAAAACTCGGATCACATGTGGAGAACAGTTATGTGAAACTGGGATCACATGGAAAATTGTTATGACATATGAAACCACGATCACATGTGATTAATCAGGAAGAAACTGGCAAAATTGGGATCATGTGGGAAATCATCACATGCGAAACTGGGATCATGCAGGAAATCATCACATGTGAAGCTGGGACAACGTGGGAAAATAATCACATGTGAAGCTGGGACCATGTGGGAAAATCATCACACGCAAAACTGGGATCACATGACAAAATCATCACATGCGAAACTGTGATTATGTGGGAAATCATTGCATGCGAAACTGGGATCACATGGAGAATTGTTATTTGAAACGTGGAGCACATGTGATAACTGGGGTCAAGTGAAAAAAGGTTCATCACATGTGAAACTGAAATCAGAGGTGAAAATCTGAACACATCAAGAAACAGTTATCACATAGGAAATCCAGTTATCACAGGCAAAACGAGGATCAACTGTGAGAAACAGGAAGCATAACATATAAAACTGGGATCATGTGGAAAATCATCATCACATGTTATCAAGATCACATGTGGGGGAAAACGCATGTGGAACACTGTTATCATGTGACACTAGGATGGCAGGTGGAGAACAGTTATGTGAAAACCGTTATCACATGTGAAGCAGTGATCACATTTTACATCGACAGCAGAAAAATCACACACTGCTGGAGTGTCAGTCCGGGAGGGAGGAACACACTGCGATGCTCCACACGTTCGCTGAAGGGCGGCAGGCACCAGCTGGATCCCAGCGTGAGGAAAAACTCCTGACACATCCTGTGAGGTCCGGCCTTTAGAGAAGCCTTGCTGAAGTTAATCTGGGAAGACGTGAAGACGAGCGGGAGGAACAGGCTGCTGGAGGCGGAGGCCAGTAGAATAGGACTCTCTGGAGCATTGAGCGGTGGAGCTTTGCTCTCTGGAACGATGGTGGAGCTCCATCCAGTACAATTTTGGAATGAGTTTGGGGGTTGTGATCATCATCAATGCTCTTGTTGCTGAATGCAATCAAATCCTCACAGCAATGCTCCTCCTCCAAAATCTAGTAGAAAGTCTTCTTCTCTGGACAGTAGAGACAGTTACTCCAACAGAAGCATGAGAAACTCTTTTAATACCCCTGATTTCAGAAGAAGCAGTGAATAAGCAGGTGTCCCAATACTTTTGTCCGGGAACATAAAGTGAGTCCATACAGGGAAAACTGTATAGACTACTTCTTTAATCACAGATGTTTTCTCCCGGCTGACAGCTCCATCAGCTCCTCAGCAGGCTGAGTCTGGGTTTAGGCCGCCCTGCAGAATCACAGTTCAGCGTTTCAGGATAATCTCCTTTACCCCCCAGGCTGGATCGGGCCTCCCTCCGGCTCTGTGGTATTATGAAGCTCTTGCGGTTTAGAGCTAAAACCCACGACCACCTACAAGGTCACCAACCCTTCTGCCTGGAGATCCACCTTCCTGCAGAGTTCACCTCCGGCTCTGATCTGACTCACCTTTGAAGTTGTTTAAAGGGCCCATATCCAGCATTATCCTTGTGTGGTTGTACATCCCACCACAGTGAATAAAAAGGGGGTTTCTAATAAAGTGGCCAGTGAGTGAAGCGCAAGGTAGGTGTTTCTAATAAAGTGGCCAGCGAGTGGAAGCTCAAGGTAGTTGTTTCTAATAAAGTGGCCAGTGAGTGAAGCACAAGGTAGGTGTTTCTAATAAAGTGGCCAGTAAGTGAAGCGCAAGGTAGGTGTTTCTAATAAAGTGGCCAGTGAGTGGAAGCAGAAGGTAGGGGTTTCTGATAAAGTGGCCAGTGAGTGAAAGCTCAAGGTGGGTGTTTCTAATAAAGTACTACAGCAATCATGCTCATGTCTAACTGGGAGTAAACTGGGAGTGAACTGGGAGTGAACTGGGAGTAAACTGGGAGTGAACTGGGAGTGAACTGGGAGTGGAGGAGGTTGCTGGTGACATTGAAGTGAGCACAGAAATGAAAGGTGCTAAGTTCTTGTGTGTTCCTCTGTGCTTTGATTTCCTCTGTGGATCTGAAGGCCTTTATCAAATGGCATCATGTGAGCTGAATAATAAGCCTAACTGCTGTTTCCCTCTGTTAGCTATACGGTAGCTGGAAGGCCCTGTGTGCTGAAGGCTCTGTGTGAAGACGCTTTGCCCATCAAGTAGCTTGACAATGGCAAGGGGAGATAGCAGGAAAAGTCAATGGATTCTGGCCATCATTGTTCTGCTTCTCGCATACGAAAAATTAATCAAACCCCATAATGGGTGGAGAGTGGAGACAGAGAATCTAATTACTGTTATGAAGATAAGATTTTTCATTCCTCCATATTTTGTGTTAAATGTAATTAACAGAGCTTCTTCTGTGGACTTTATCTGGCTGGAGGAAAATGTCAGCCGCAGTGGAGATCCGACACACGAGCTTTTGTGTAAATGGCCATTGTGCTTCACTTCCACAGATATCTGCCAATTACCGACCCACAGCTCTCTTCACTTCCACTCTGCGTTTCTCTTTTACTGCACCTTGAATCTAGGAGACACCAAGGACATCTCACTCCTTCTCCACATGTCCATGAAGGGAAGAGAAAACTGGTTCTTCAGCTGGACACTCTTCCAGCAAGTGGACCAACTAAAGCCCCGCCTACTAATGTGTTCTTCCTTAGTTCTTTAGTCACTCTAATGAGAGACTGTAGCTCCGCCTCCTCAGTGTATATCACAATACCTACATTTAGAGCGTTATTAATATTTACCCTAATGAGAGACTGTAGCTCCGCCTCCTCAGTGTATATCACAATACCTACATTTAGAGCGTTATTAATATTCACCCTAATGAGAGACTGCAACTCCTCCTCCTCAGTGTATATCACAATACCTACATTTAGAGCGTTATTAATATTCACCCTAATGAGAGACTGTAGCTCCGCCTCCTCAGTGTATATCACAATATCTACATTTAGAGCGTTATTAATATTCACCCTAATGAGAGACTGTAGCTCCGCCTCCTCAGTGTATATCACAATACCTACATTTAGAGCGTTATTAATTAATATTCACTCTAATTAGAGACTGTAGCTCCGCCTCCTCAGTGTATATCACAATACCTACATTTAGAGCGTTATTATTATTCACCCTAATGAGAGACTGTAGCTCCTCCTCCTCAGTGTATATCACAATACCTACATTAAGAGAGTTATTAATATTCACCCTAAAAAAAAGTTGGCCACTTTATTAGAAACAGGTTAGGTTGAGAGTGGGTCCGCTACCCAAAGATATCTGGACCAGAGAGGCTCTGTGGTCAGACGCTGACCCCTGATGAAGGTCTACAGGATGTCTAACACACACTGCGCTTCAGCAGATGATCTACATGTCTCTAACTGAACACCAGAGGGGTTTCTGATAAAGTGGCTGGGGGTGTGGTAAAGCTGCAGGATCAAGATTTGGCAGGATTTGAGGTGACAAATCTGGCTTTGTCGGTACCTGGAAACAGGGCATAGTGGGTAACCATGACGACAATAAGAGAGAGAGAAAGAGAGAGGGCGTGTGAGGTGACACAGTGACGGTTGGCATTGTGCCATCTACTGCCACACACTGCTGCGGGAAAACCTTTGATGTGTGTGTGTGTGTGTGTGTGTGTGTGTGTGTGTGTGTGTGTGTGTGTGTGTGTGTGTGTTATTCCAGCTTTTTGTGTGAGTCAGACTCTGCAAACACACACACACACACACACAGTCTTGCCATCAGTGAGAGATAGAACAGTGGTGGTGTGTTTTGTTTTTGTGGGAATGGAAGGATGAGAGAGAGAGAGAGAGAGAGAGAGAGAGAGAGAGAAAGAGAGAGAGAGAGAGAAATGAGAGAGAGAGAGAGAGAGAGATGGGAAGAGAGAGAGAGAGAGAGAGAGAGAGAGAGAGAGAAATGAGAGAGAGAGAGAGAGAGAGAGATAGAGAGAGAGAGAGAGACAACGGAGGTGTGAATAAAGTGAGTGTGAGTAAGGGGAGTGCAACACCTATCTCTGAGTGCTAGACTCTACTTCCTACACACTTTAAACACCTACCAGGTGCTTCATCACTGGCCACTTTATTGGAAACACCTACCTTGTGCTTCATCACTGGCCACTTTATTAGAAACACCTACCTTGTGCTTCATCACTGGCCACTTTATTAGAAACACCTACCTTGTGCTTCATCACTGGCCAATTTATTAGATTTAGGTTATGTAACATCACAACTGTTCCACTACCAACAATATACAATATACATTGACAAAAGTATTGGGACACCTGCTCAAATCAATGGCATTAAAATAGTGTATTTATTTGTAGTGTATTTTGTTGGAATAACTGTCTCTACTGTCCACACACACACACACACACACACACACACACCTGTGTCAGATTGTCTCCAGAAGGGCGTGTTATTAATGTAAACCTGCTGCAGTGTGATTCGGGATTGCTCTCAGCAGTGTGGATCATAACGAGGGCTTGTTTTGGGGGTTACTGAGGTAGAGGTACGTTTTCACTGCTGGAACAAATTACCTTGACACCAATCCAGCTTCCACCACAGGCTGTGCTGGAGGAGGAGAACCACAGTCTTTATGCAGATGGACAGAGGACAGAAGGTTTTCAGCTCAGCCACGGAGAGACGAGGTGCTCAGAAAACCATCCACTAGAGGATTCAAGGTGCTGCAGAATTTGGATTTGGATTTTTTAATTAAATGCTTGATTACCTTCTATTAATTGAAGGTAATCTGGACTAAATTCCTGGGATAGATGTGGTAACCTCTGAGGAGGTGAGGATTCCTCAGCTAATGGTTTCACTGTGGGGTATTTCATGGTCAGCAGCTGAAGTTAGGAGAAGGAGAAGGAGAAAGGCCACACAGCTTCTTCTGACTGGTCTAAAGTGATGATATTTCAACATTTCAAACAGTTCAATGTTTTTGTTTACATGTTATTTTAATACTTTCATTTGCAAACAAGATTCATTTATTATTTCTAAACTGTAGAAATGGGATCCAAGCCCACCAGAACATTATTAGGAGGTTCCAAATGCAGTTCATTGTATTAAAACGCAGATCTACCAGTACAGAAGTCCAGCTTCACCTGAACATGCTGCTGAACACCGGCTCATCTCTGAAGCTGATATGATTCCATTACTATTTCCTGTTATTATCATTATTGAATAAATTATCAATAAATACTATAAAATAATAATAATAATTTTTACGGCCCCTCAGTATTCAGTTCAGAATCACTGTTCTTTTAGATTAAGTACAGTACAAAGCTGTGTGTATTCAGAAGTGCAGTGGGTGATAGTGCAGTTGGCTTGGAACCGGTCAGGGGTTTGAGCTTGGCTGATAAAGTCCTGTTCCATTACTGTCCTTCAGCCTTTAATTCCTGCTCCACTCCTGGGAGATGGGTCTTGCAGCTGCATCTGTAAGTTAAATGAGTTTACATAATAAATGCACTGTTAATTCGCTCTCCGCTAATCCGCTCTGACCTTAAATGTGTGATTGATCTGCTAAGTATCCAATACCTCTCTACAATGAGGAAACATACTATAGAGTCCTGCATAATACACTGTACTGCATACTATAGAAATACACTATAGAGTACTGCATACTATAGACATATACCATAGAGTACGGCATACTATAGACATACACCATAGAGTACTGCATAATACAGAAATATACCATAGAGTACTGCATACTATAGAAATACACTATAGGGTACTGCATACTATAGAAATACACCACAGAGTAAGGCATACTATAGACATACACCATAGAGTACTGCATACTATAGACATACACCATAGAGTACTGCTCACAGTACAGGGCTGAGTGGTTAAACTGGGCCTTATGTGGTGGGTGGACTGGTTGAGTTCTCTCTGACAAACACACACTCTCACACTCGCTCACACACACACACACACACACACACACACACACACACACTCACACTCACACACACAATACCCAGCTGCATGGAGCATCATCTGAGAGTTACAATGTAAAAGTGAATGTACTCATGTTGTGTCGGCTTGTTGTGTGTGTGTGTGTGTGTGTGTGTGTGTGTGTGTGTGTGTGTGCGTGTGTGTGCGTGTGTGTGTGTGTGTGTGTGTGTTATTTGATCCACTGAGACAGCCCTGCCTCTGTATCGGGTTTATGATTTATGTGTTTGCTGCTGCCTTTACCACAAGTGCTGCCTTAAAGATGCAAGGCGAAGGTACCCTGCGGTGTGTGTGTGTGAGTGTGTATGACTGTGTGTGTGTGTGTGTGTGTGTGTGTGTACACACTCTTGTTGAGATTCTGATGCAACACTCTAGTGTCTCAGACGGTTTAGACAGGTGTGTTCAGAATTCTGGACTGTAGGCCACTGTATCTGTTTTATACGTCTGATCAGAGAAGTCCTTTGACAGTGTGTGCGTGTTTGTGTGTGTGTGTGTGTGTGTGTGTACCTGAAGGCTTGACCAATCCCCCCCCCCCCCCCCACTCAATCTTGTGGTCTGTTATTGGCCCCAGAATTCAGCTTGTGTAGTCTCTGGATGCTGGGTTAGGATCAGAAATGTGTGTGTGTGTGTGTGTGTGTATGTGTGTGTGTGTGTGTGTGTATTGGAGCTCTGTGCTGCAGATTTACACACACTGCATTTGAGGGAATAACAGTTCTGCTTTATGATACAGAATTTGAACAGACTGGAAACTGCTACTCCTGTGTCTGTGAAGAGCTCAGTGTGGAGAGGATGAGCTGATCTCCAGAAAGCATCAAGTGAAAGATGAAGCTCTCTTTCAACATTTAAACAAAAGCAGTGTTTTATTTTTGTTTTATAAAAGTTTTTGAGGAAAAAAGGAAGGGAGCACCTCAGACTCGACATTCCAAGAGATTTGAGCTCTGAGATCACTTTACAGAGAGCTCAGACTTAATTAGCTTAGGTGTTTTGGTAAGAACGGCCAGCTGATGCACATTCCAAAGCTTTATAAATACTCTGACTCCTCAAACCCATCAATGAGTAGCCACAGCCTGCAACAATCAGCAGCCACTGACACCAATAATCAGCAGCCATGAGCTCCTCTTAACTTCATCAATCAGTAGTCATGGGCTCCACTACATAGCAAAAATCAGCAGCCATGGGCTCATCTAAGCAGCTGCAATCAGCAGCCATGAGCTCCAACAATCAGCAGCCATGAGCTCCAACAATCAGCAGCCATGAGCTCCAACAATCAGCAGCCATGAGCTCCAACAATCAACAGCCATGAGCTCCAACAATCAGCAGCCATGAGCTCCAACAATCAACAGCCATGAGCTCCAACAATCAACAGCCATGAGCTCCAACAATCAGCAGCCATGAGCTCCAACAATCAACAGCCATGAGCTCCAACAATCAGCAGCCATGAGCTCCAACAATCAGCAGCCATGAGCTCCAACAATCAACAGCCATGAGCTCCAACAATCAACAGCCATGGGTTCATCTTAGCAGCTATTTAGCATTTACATTTACATTTACATTTACATTTATGGCATTTAGCTGACGCTCTTATCCAGAGCGACTTACAAGGTTACTCATATTACAGTGGAGGGCAGTCATGGACTCCTTTACATAGCAACAATCAGCAGCCATGGGGTCATTTAAACATCTGCAATTAGCAGCCATGGGCTCCAACAATCAACAGCCATGAAATTCTTTACATAACAACAATCTGCAGCCATGGGCTTCAAAAATCAACAGCCGTGGGCTGAGCACACACTGAACTTTCTATAAGAACTGCTTGCAGGATTGCTGCTAGAAAGGCAAACCAGAACCCCCAGTTTGACGGCAAAATACCTTTAGGGCACAACACTGGGAACATTTCACTTGTAGAGAGAAGAATGGTTTCAAAACAAGCTCTGGAAGCAAACATCAAACATCTCATCATCTGTAAAAAAAGCTGAAGATAAAAGGAGGATGAGCTTCTATCGCAGATCTTAAGACCTCAAGAGGCGCAAGCTGAAGGTTTTGCTGAAAGGCCTTTATCTTTTAACTTTAATTGAGCTTAGCGATTAGCATCATGCTAATTGGTGGGGTATAAGCTTCCATTACCTGCTAGCCTAGTAGCTCCAGTGTAAACCTAAAGAAGCTCTGAACACCATGTCTTTGCTGATCGACTATGGTTTGGGGTAAGCAGAGAAAACCGGGGGACTCTGGCTGAACTATCGCTTTAATGGAAACATGCAGAGCTGTGTGGTTTTGCTCTGCTTACTCAGGCCCTCTGTCTGGCCTAACCTTTCCCCATTTGTTGTTTAGATTTTATTTAATAAAGCTTGCGGTTCACTTGTCAGGCTGTTAGTCATGTGTTGGTCTCGGCGAGACGGCTTTACGCGGCACCGTTGAGTTATGCCGTAAAAAAATGCAGCTGATGAATATTCTGCATTTAAATTGATGGAAAAGCTTTAGCAGGGGATTTATGAAGCCTGTTGAGATCTGCATGAAGTGCACGCTTTGCATTAAATAGAACAATCCTCAGCACCACAGCTTCCAGTGCCGTCTCTCTCTATTAAAATATGAGCGTATTAGTTAATTGGCAGGGGATATTGAGTTGCATAAAAATGATCAAAAACATACACCTTTCAAACTTTCCCAGAATTTATTCCTGCATTTCATTAATGAGCGAGTCTGAAACGGCTGACAGAGGGCGAAAACCAAACGCCGGATTTCTGATTTCCCGCATTACAGTGATGCTGTCATAGTCGACATGGTAATATAACCGTCCTGAATGGCACTTTATGACAGCGCCGCCAACACTAGCATGACTCAACACGGGGTTCCTTAACCCTTACAGGTCTGGAGGGAAATTTCTCACTAGTCCGGATTTTCTTCCTAAAGCATTTAAATTCAAAAATTGGTGGAGCACTGTTCTACTGTGCAGCAACTCCTGCACTAATATGACCTTCACAGAAAAAAAGGAAGCTCTTCATAAAATTCATAAATCTCTCCATAAAATTCAGCCTCAGAAGGGTTCTTACAGGTCTAGAGGTAATATTCTCTCCACTATCTAGAAATGTTATGTTCTTAGAAAGTTCAATTAATGAAGTGGAGATGGAAAATTCAGCTCTGGAAAGTAAAAATTGATCAGACTCTGGAGTGTTGGAGCACTGTTCTACTGTGCAGCAACATCAATGCTATAAATCAACTAATATGGCCTTCATAGAAATGTTTCGGCATCCTCACCATAAAATTCAGCCTCAGAAGGGTTCTTACAGGTCTAGAGGTAATGTTATCTCCACTTTCTAGGAATTTTGGTTCTTAGAAAGTTTAATCAATGAAGCGGAGATAAAAAAATTCAGCTCTGGAAAGTAAAAATTGATCAGATTCTGGAGTGGTGGAGCACTGTTCTACTGTGCAGCATCACCTCCACCAGTATGGCCTTCATGGACAACCAGACATCAGAAGAACCCTTTTCCTGACTGGGTTTCTTAACCCTTACAGGTCTGCAGATAATGGTATTGCTTTGATGTTGAAACAACTATATAATAATGCTCCTAATGTGGGCCTGGAAAGCTCAGTCACTAGCGCATCAGACTCTTAATCTGAGGGTCCAGGTTTCAAGTCCATGTTTGGGTGAGCCTGCAGCTTAGTGGTCACCGTAGCGCAATGGATAACACCACTGTCAACTGCCAGTGAGCGGTGTGTCGATTCCCAGTCTGGGGGACTATGCTGCCCTACACCAAGTGGGCAAGACTCCTAACAGTGCACTAGCCAACCTCTGTAATACGAGTAGCCTGGGTACGAGTGTCTGCTAAAATGCTAATGGTAATTACTGCTAGACCTTTTCTGGTTTGTAGAATGTTAGCAAGTAAGCTAACGCTAGTGCATGTAAAAGCTGGAAATCAGATCAAAACTAGAACAATTGTGTTGGTGGTTCGAAAGGACTGACCAGTGGAGGAGCTACCTTAGCTGTATCTGCCTAGATACTATGAAGGAAAGCTTTCCGATTGGACGGTTGTCTGTATCTGATCTTAGCTCCTCTGCTGTTACTCAAAGTCCTCTTCTCTTCTCTTATTTCCTGTGTCGGGCGCTGGGTTTAATTTGCGCTTGCTTATTCTGAAAGCGTGCTGTAATACTCTGGGCATCGGTTCTGTCGGCTCTAACGGCCGAGCAGAATTATTCCTCGTTAATATTTCCTGTAATATTTCCTGTCCTGTAGC
Source organism: Salminus brasiliensis (assembly GCF_030463535.1). NCBI lineage: Eukaryota > Metazoa > Chordata > Actinopteri > Characiformes > Bryconidae > Salminus > Salminus brasiliensis. The sequence continues at coordinate 45,568,366 of NC_132883.1, read as the reverse complement.
TGAGGGAACTGGAGGGTATGAAAATGTTATCTAATTATCGAGGAGATTATAGCTAATTGGAGATGTGCTGTAGGTTAGTGTGTGTGTGTGTGTGTGTGTGTGTGTGTGTGTGTGTGGAGGTTAAATGCTCTGCATATGTAAATATTATTGGTGATAGAAAAACAGAGGAGCAGAGAGATACATATGGAGCTCCACGTTCTCCACCCTCATCACCTCCCAACAATCCAATACAATCTACTGTTCATTCACACTGAAGGAGACTTCTGATTAAGCCGGTCCTTCAGGACCACACACACACACACACACACACACACACACACTTACATGGCTTAATTAGAGCGTGACACTCAAATGCACATTTCTCTGCCTTTCATTAGAGGCTGGAGAGGCCGGGGCTCGCTCCCGCTGCGTGGCCTCACAGCTCTGCAATCAGCAGTGCCGAGGGGAGGACCACCGCACTCCTGCTCGCAGTCAAGAGCTCCGTCTGCGAGTGTGTTTAGGTAAGAGAGAGAGAGAGTGTGTGTGTGTTTTCAATACGCCGCCGTAAAGCCAGCGCCTTACGTATGCTATTTGTCCAAAAGTTTGTGGACAACCCTTCAGATGAATGCATTCAGCTACTTTAAGTTTTACCCATTGCAAATGCACCCACACAGCTTTTCTAGTCCCTGTAGAGAAGTACTGCCAATAGAATAGGACTCTCTGGAGCAGATAAACATTTTGGCATCTATTAGCACCATGCTGCCTAATAATGCAGGCGTGGGCTAGTAGAGGGGTATAAAGCCCCCCAGCATTGAGGAGCTGTGGAGCAGTGGAAGAACTGTGTTCTCTGGAATGATGGTGGTGGAGCTCCAACCAGTACTTTTGGATGGGACGAGGTGGGGTGGTGATCATCACTAATGCGCTTGTCGCTGAGTGCAATCAAATCCTCACAGCAATGTTCTTCCAATATCTAGTAGAAAGTGTTGTCTTCTTCTCTGGACAGTAGAGACAGTTACTCCAACAAAAGCAGGATCAGCTCTTTTAATTCTTCCTTGATTTCAGAAGAAACACTGAATGAGCAGGTGTCCCAATACTTTTGTCCATATGGTGTACTTTAAACTCCAGAGCCACACCTACAGCTATACAGTGAAGCAATGAGGCAAGGGTTTCTAATAAAGTGTCCAGTGAGGAAGCACAAGGAGGGTGTTTCTGATAAAGTGGCCAGAATGTGGCCTGTCTGAGTTTTCTCCATGCTTTAGGCCTAACTGAAACACTGCGTGGTCAGTATCTGAAGGCCTTCAAATCTCTGTCTTCATGTTTCTGAGCTGTGTAGAATCTGGGGAGCGAACAGACGTCAGAGCAGAGGCAGCATGCAGCTGTAATTCTGGTTGCAGAATAAAATAGAACACACCCTGGAGGCTTCCCTCAGGACAGGTTTTAAAAATAATGACAGTATTGCTGCAGTTTGGAATAAATACATCAGGTTAGGAGAAACACGTGTTTCTGTATATTAGGGTAGGTTCATCTCGCATGACTGTAGCATGTAGGTTTCGTGTTGCGGAGAGTTTAATCTTTAAACTGTGGCGTTTAATGAATTAATTAATCCTAAATTACATGTGCTGTGATTCATTTATTCTGAGTCATTCTATGAATCAGGGATTTTCATCAAGAGCTTTTTAAAAGAATCCACAACATGAAGCACATGTTCATCCTTCAAATAACAAATTTTTCCACCTCTTCAGAAAGGCCTTATTATTATTATCCCTTATATTCAGGAGACATATTCAAAAAAATGTGACAGGGTGGTACATGACGGAGTGGTACGGGACGGAGTGGTACGGGACGGAGTGGTACGGGACGAGGTGGTATGTGATGAGGTGGTATGTGACAGGGTGGTATGGGACGAGGTGGTATGTGATGGCGTGGTATGTGATGGGGTGGTACGTGATGGGGTGGTATGTGATGGCGTGGTACGTGATGGCGTGGTACGTGATGGGGTGGTACGTGATGGGGTGGTACGTGATGGCATGGTACGTGATTGGGTGGTACGTGATGGGGTGGTACGTGATGGGTGGTATGTGATGGCGTGGTACGTGATGGGGTGGTATGTGATGGCGTGGTACGTGATGGGGTGGTATGTGATGCGTGGTACGTGATGGCGTGGTACGTGATGGGGTGGTATGTGATGGGGTGGTATGTGATGGGGTGGTATGTGATGGGGTGGTATGTGATGCGTGGTACGTGATGGGGTGGTATGTGATGGGGTGGTACGTGATGGCGTGGTACGTGATGGGGTGGTGTGTGATGGGGTGGTATGTGATGGGGTGGTGTGTGATGGGGTGGTATGTGATGGGGTGGTGTGTGATGGGGTGGTATGTGATGGGGTGGTGTGTGATGGGGTGGTATGTGATGGGGTGGTATGTGATGGGGTGGTACTACTGTCAAAATATTTCACCATCTATTTTGTGTGACGAGGTGGTTGGGCTGAGCTTGACGAACCCTGTTTAACACGAAAAAACAATAAATAAACCATTTAAAAGAACATCAAAAGAGTCTTTGTTGTTTCTTTGTTCTGGACTGAACTCAGATGACTTCCTCTTTCTGATGTCATTTAAAGCAACAGCACATTATTAATAGACAAAACAAAAGTTTGTGTTATGGTGAAGCACATGGTAGGTGTTTCTAATAAAGTGGCCAGTGAGTTTAAGCATAAGGTAGGTGTTTCTAATAAAGTGGCCAGTTTCTAAGCTGAATGAGTGACTCAGTTTAAGGTGGGTTGTGAGGCAGTATTTAAGGTGGCACTTGTTTGATGTGAATACCGAGTGTGTTTCTTCTGTGTGAATAGCACAGATGGCCAGATGCCTGCAGCACACACTGACAGCAGATGAAAAGAGATTTCACACACACACACACACTGATGCTGCTACTGAGACAATGAAAAATCTGTGTTTGAGCTCAAAGGGGTGATGAAAAACCAGGAAAACTGTGTGTGCATGTGTGTGTGTGTGTGTGTGTGTGTGTGTGTGTGTGTGTGTGTGTGTGTAAGCTCCACAGGCTGTGAGTGAGAGATCTGTACACAGCATGGGATCAAAAACCGGCAAAGTCAAAGGAGAGAAAGAGCAGGTTGAACGAGAGAGAGAGAGAGAGAGAGAGAATAATGATGGAAAATGAGAGGACAGGGTGAGAGAGAGAGAACAGTGTGAATCTCTCTCTCTCTCTCTCTCTCTCTCTCTGGAGATGAAGCGATCGATGATTTCTGCTCTTGACCCAGATGATTGAAGAACCAGAGTTTTCACCCACCGGCCAAAGAAGTCCTGCACATCACACACACACACACACACACACACACACACACACACACACTGCACAAGGGTAGAGTTATTGTTTTTTATAAGATTGAATCACAATCAGTAATTAGTTTAGCCCCACCCATTCAGCCTACAGCAGTTTAGCCCCTCCCATTCATCTTAAACAGTTTAGCCCCACCCATTCAGCCTACAGCAGTTCAGCCCCACCCATTCAGTCTACAGCAGTTTAGCCCCACCCATTCAGCCTACAGCAGTTTAGCCCCACCCATTCAGCCTACAGCAGTTTAGTCCCTCCTATTCATCTTAAACAGTTTAGCCCCACCCATTCCGCCTACAGCAGTTTAGCCCCACCCATTCAGTCTACAGCAGTTTAGCCCCTCCCATTCATCTTAAACAGTTTAGCCCCACCCATTCAGCCTACAGCAGTTTAGCCCCTCCCATTCATCTTAAACAGTTTAGCCCCACCCATTCAGCCTACAGCAGTTTAGCCCCACCCATTCAGTCTACAGCAGTTTAGCCCCTCCCATTCAACCTACAGCAGTTTAGCCCCACCCATTCTTTTCCTGCTGGGACCAATAAAGTGTTCTAATTTCTGATTCTGCTTAAAGCCGCTCAGCTGTGGTTCTGAAGCAGTTGTGGTCTGACTGCGTGAAAGTTTCTCCTAATGTTCCTCTCCAGGTAGGAGCTAATCTGGAGAGCTCTGAAAAGGTCAAGTATGTGCGTCACGGCGCGCCGCTCAGTCTGATTTGAGCTGGAAGTGATAGAGCAGGAAGGCGATGAAGGCGGATTCACTCGGGTTCTCTTTATCCGTCCCTGGAGGTGTAATCGGATACGCTGACAGTTCCAACTGAGGATGACTGGAGTCTAATATTATCATAAAAGTGCGCATTACGCTGTAAGAGTGTGTGAGATTCTCAGAGCAGATTGTGTGAAATGAAAGCGAATGCATGGCAAATTGAATGTAAATGGATTCTTTGCAGCTGGTAAACGGCCTCTTTGTGCTCCGTCGCTTTAAAAAGGGAACCCTGTGATTGTTGCTTCTGGCTTTTAAAGAGAGAAAGTTACGAGAAACCGAGTGAAACTGAGCTGCTGTGTCCTTCTGTCCTCTGAGATCTCTCCAGGTGGGCGATCTTCACTTTTACACTGAGCGTGTGCTTTAAAACTGGAGGGCTGGGAGGGAGTTGGGGGTGATGTGGGTGGGGTTGTGATCGTCCAACATCCTGACCTCACTAATGCTCTTGTCGCTGAATGCAATCAATCAAATCCTCACAGCAAAGCAAAACTCCAAAATCCAGAGACAGTTACTCCAACAGAAGCATCTTGTTAATACTCTCGATCTCAGAAGAAATAATGAACAATGAGCAGGTGTCCCAATACTTTTGTCTATTCATTGTATAGTGATTGTAGAGGACTGGTCTGAACTGTGGAGAGGCTGTGTAAGCTCCCGGGGGTTCAGGGTTAGTCCGAGAGGCTTTTTGTGGGGGGGGGGGGGTTAAGGAGAGGCAGGGGTCTGCACTGTTTCACCTAACACCATCAACACAGCATGTTCCGTCAGCGCTGAGAGCCGTACATCTGAGCTTTACTGCTGAAAATGAGCACGGTTATCTGCTCCAGATACAAAACAAACCTCTACCAGCACACACACACACACACACACACACACACACACACATTGTGCTGTGTGCAGACAGACTTTGCTCAGACTCAGCTCCTGCTGTTCCTTTATCTCGTCTTTGCAGTTTAGCTTTATCAAAGACTGCCTCCCTGTATACTGGCTGGGATTACTGTGTGTGTGTGTGTGTGAAAGTGTGTGTGTGTGTGAAAGTGTGTGTGTGTGTGTTAACATTCTGGCTGGGTTATTAAACTAGCTATCAAATAAGGTATTATTGTAGGTTGGTATAGTTCAAAATCTGTAAAATTACTCACCCAAACGAGTCCTGATGGCATGATGAGTATAAAAGTACTTACATATTTACTCTCTTCTAAAATATACAATATATATATAAGTCCATAAGTCCATATACTAATACTTAAATACAGTATCGTATCGGTGCTGACACTGACTCTTAAATACAGTATCGTATCAGAGCTGATACTGACTCTTAAATACAGTATCGTATCAGAGCTGATACTGACTCTTAAATACAGTATCGTATCAGAGCTGACACTGACTCTTAAATACAGTATCGTATCAGAGCTGATACTGACTCTTAAATACAGTATCGTATCGGTGATGACACTGACTCTTAAATACAGTATCGTATCAGAGCTGATACTGACTCTTAAATACAGTATCGTATCAGAGCTGACACTGACTCTTAAATACAGTATCGTATCGGTGATGACACTGACTCTTAAATACAGCATCGTATCAGAGCTGATACTGACTCTTAAATACAGTATCGTATCAGAGCTGACACTGACTCTTAAATACAGTATCGTATCAGAGCTGACACTGACTCTTAAATACAGTATCGTATCGGTGATGACACTGACTCTTAAATACAGTATCGTATCAGAGCTGATACTGACTCTTAAATACAGTATCGTATCAGAGCTGACACTGACTCTTAAATACAGTATCGTATCAGAGCTGACAGACTCTTAAATACAGTATCGTATCGGTGATGACACTGACTCTTAAATACAGTATCGTATCAGAGCTGACACTGACTCTTAAATACAGTATCGTATCGGTGATGACACTGACTCTTAAATACAGTATCGTATCAGAGCTGATACTGACTCTTAAATACAGTATCGTATCGGTGCTGACACTGACTCTTAAATACAGTATCGTATCAGAGCTGATACTGACTCGTAAATACAGTATCGTATCGGTGATGACACTGACTCTTAAATACAGTATCGTATCGGTGATGACACTGACTCTTAAATACAGTATCGTATCAGAGCTGATACTGACTCTTAAATACAGTATCGTATCAGAGCTGATACTGACTCTTAAATACAGTATCGTATCAGAGCTGACACTGACTCTTAAATACAGTATCGTATCAGAGCTGATACTGACTCTTAAATACAGTATCGTATCGGTGATGACACTGACTCTTAAATACAGTATCGTATCAGAGCTGATACTGACTCTTAAATACAGTATCGTATCAGAGCTGATACTGACTCTTAAATACAGTATCGTATCGGTGATGACACTGACTCTTAAATACAGTATCGTATCAGAGCTGATACTGACTCTTAAATACAGTATCGTGTCAGAGCTGACACTGACTCTTAAATACAGTATCGTATCAGAGCTGACACTGACTCTTAAATACAGTATCGTATCGGTGATGACACTGACTCTTAAATACAGTATCGTATCAGAGCTGATACTGACTCGTAAATACAGTATCGTATCAGAGCTGATACTGACTCTTAAATACAGTATCGTATCAGAGCTGACACTGACTCTTAAATACAGTATCGTATCGGTGATGACACTGACTCTTAAATACAGTATTGTATCGGTGCTGACACTGACTCTTAAATACAGTATCGTATCGTAACTCTTTAAGACTTTAGCTGAGCAGCTCTAACGGCTCCAGGGGAAGACCCGGTGGAGAAGCTTTCTGGGCTTGGTGTTTGTTTATCTGGGTTAATGTGGAGATTGAAACAGACAGAGTGACATCTTAATCAGGTTAGATAGAGACGGTCCAACGGGGCGCTCGGCACCGAGCTAATAAAAGGGAATAACTATCTGCTAGACGGAATAATTGAACGTGGGAGAGACGAGTGGCAGCTGCCGTGGATTTGGTGTGTTCTGGTTCACAATGTTTGTGTGAACAACAGGAACAGAAACAGTCCCACTGGTGCTGCATCCGCCACCTCATCCAGGGTTGAGGGTGGTATGGTGCGAAGTGAGGTGCTACCTTCCTGCTGTTTGGTTGCGTAATCATGCCTGTACCAAACTGCGAGTCCACCAAAACAGCTCTGACCAATCCATAGACTCCACAAGACTTCTGAGCATGTCCTGCTGTGGTATCTGGACCCCTTCAGATGTCCTGTAAGCTGTGAGGTGGGACATCCATGAGCATCAGTGAGCGAGTCATTGTCTAGAACATCACAGTCTGGTTCTTGTCAGAGTGTCTCAGCGCGTTACTATGGCTTTTTAATGAAGACACCGGTGTGTTCAGTGTTTACTGAAGGCCGCTGAGGTGAGGGGGACGACTGAGGGACCCTTCAGCTGCAAATTCAGAGACGACCCACACCCTGAACGTCACTGACCCGACACGCGGGACTGGTCAGTGGAGTGAGTGTTTGTAAGTGGTGATTGTGTAATGAGCTGATTTATATGTAGTACTTACTGCACATCATCATCATCATCATCATCACTCAATGTCAGTCTCCGTCTCCGTCTCGCAGTGACAGCCAACTCTCTCTGACAGGACACACAGTGTGTGAATATATGAGCAAGATACTTCATTTTTAGCCCCAAAGCGGTGGAACGCGTACACACACACACACTTTAGCATTATTTACACACACTTCACCATGCGCAGGTTAGCCGTGACGTCGAGTCTGTGATGGTTTATATGCTCTCAGTATCTCTGCTCCTGATGGAGAAACGATTGTATATGGCTCCTTTACAGAACCGTTTAGTGTACGCAATATGGACAAAAGTATTGGGACACCTGCTCATTCATTGTTTCTTAACAAGAGTTTCTTCTGTTTTTGTTGGAGTAATTGTCTCTACTGTCCAGAGAAAAAGGCTTTCTACTAGGTTTTGAAGTTTGCTGGCATTGCTGTGAGGATTTGATTCCATTCAGCATTCAAGAGCATTAATGAGGTCAGGATGTTGGATGATGATCACCACCCCACCTCATCATCCCCAACTCATTCTAATAGTACTGGATGGAGCTCCACCACCATCATTACAGACAGCACAGTTCTTCCACTGCTCCACAGCTCAATGCTGGGGGGCTTTATACCCCTCTATAGCCCACGCCTGGCAACCTAAAGTAGCTGATTGCATTCATTAGAAGGGATGTCCACAAACATTTGGACACATAATGTATATTGATTCTTAGCCAGTTTTGGTGGTGTGTTCTCTTGCACTTCGGAGAGGACTTTTTTCCCCTCCCCTCTGAGTCTGAACACTCACCGCCATGGTGTCCGTTAATCAGAACTGGGTCCTTCACCTTTCGCCCAATTAGCGCCTCTCTGCTGGACTGGGAATCAAATCAGGAATTGATTGGTGGAACTTCATTACCTCGCGTTTCGAGTGCAAACGACCCTTTCTGAAAGTTTCACAATCACTTCTCTTTCTTTTGTACACTCCTCAAAAAGGGGTTCTTCAAGCGTTCTTTAGTAACGACTGTATCATCTCTAAATACACCCAATACAGCCATAACAATAGTACCACCTGCCTAATTTGGAGTAGGTCACCCTTGTGCCACTACAACAGATCTGGCCATTTGAGGCATGGACTCCACAACACCTCTGAAGGTGTCCTGTGATATTTGGACACCTTCAGACGTTAGCAGCAGATCGCATGCTTCAAGGGTTATTCAGTACATGCAATGCTTCTATACAGAACTTTAGCACTTAAAGAACCCTTTGAAAGCATGAATGGATGGAGTCATGGGGTTATGCACCACCACTGGCTTTCCCAAAGAACCATTAAAGAACCCTTATGATGTGCCTACCAGGAGGGAACACCCCTCAAAGGCCTGCCTGATGTCCTGGAGATGTTCTGACCCAGTCATTGTCTAGAACATCACAGTTTGGTTCTTGTCAAAGTGTCTCAGATTCTTACGCTTGCCTGGAGTGTAGTCATACTGTCAGGTGATTGATACTTCTGATTGGCTACTACATTATTGAGTAGGTTTTTGTTCCCATTCAGAAGCATTAAATAGGAATAGCCAGGCGGAGGATTTCCATTATGGGCCTGTTTGACAGAAGCTCAATGCTAAAAGCATTAGTAAATTACACAGAGAATCCAAAGCAATATTTGTATCCCTGCATCGACGCATCGCTTCTGCTTTGGTGGCAGAACTGCGTTTATCATACACAGCCTGATCATAAAATCATGGAACAATAAACATATAACTCTAATGGCGGCCTGTTTCAACAGCGCTGCAGCTTTTACCTTGTTTATGTCAGAGCAGTCGATACGATCTGGCAGCAAAGTTCAGCAGCAAGCATCAAACATACAGCCTGAAATGCTTTATAACCATCTATCAAAGTCTCGCACTCACTGGCCACTTTATTGGAAACACTGACCTTGTGCTGCCACTCACTGGCCACTTTATTGGAAACACTGACCTTGTGCTTCCACTCACTGGCCACTTTATTAGAAACACCTACCTTGTGCTTCCACTCATTGGCCACTTTATTAGAAACACCTACCCTGTGCTTCCACACACTGGCCACTTTATTAGAAACACCTACCTTGTGCTTCCACTCGCTGGCCACTTTATTAGAAACACCAGCAGTACTGTATGGGTGCACGGTTGCTGCAGTGATCTGTGTGATCCCCTGTTCTGGTGGATAGTTAAATTCAGACGCTTTTTCGCTTCATCAGCTTTTGTTTATCTTCCTTCTTCTTTTATTGTGGCTCTGATGTCTTCATGTTGCTTTGGTGACATTCTCCCTTTGTTTACACGGGCTGTTATTTTAGACATATGAAGCACTTTGATGTATTCTGGATGAAAGCTGATTAATAAAAATAGAGTTATTATTGTGTGGAGCGTCGCTGCTCTGCCAGACACTAAGACATTCAAATTGGCTGTAGCAGTCTGAGGGCTGTTTATGGGAACGTGAACCGCAGGGCCGTTAAAACGCTCCTGCCTCTGCCTGTTTGGTTATTAGTGTTATTTGTGGAGTGTGTTCTGACCGGCCTGACTGGCCCGTTCTGCCACCGCAGCAAAACGCCAGTGTGTGTGTGTCCAGCTCTGCTGTGCTCTGAGCTAATTGACGAGGCTAATCAAGTCTGCGTGGGCTGGATGTGTGGCTGGACGTGGTCAGCTGCTGAACGGGTCATTTCTCTTGGAGCGGCGCGTCACTGAATGTTGGTGTGCTGAGTTTCCCGTGTTCAGACTGGACCTGGCCTGGATACACTGAGCTGATTCTGCAGTTTGAGTTAGGCTTGGTTTCAGAGTGTATGTATGTTTTTAAATTGATCAGTGGTTGCTATGGTGTTTCTATGATGGTTGGCATGGTGTTGCTAAGTGGTTGCAATAATATGCCAGGGGGTTGTTATAGTGTTGCTTGGGTGGTTGCTATTGCATTACTAAGGGGTTGCTTGGTGTTATGCTATGTGGTTGTCATGATGTTTCTAGTTGGTTGCTGCAGTGTTGCTAAGTGGTTCCCATGATTTGAGTGGTGGTTGCTATGGTGTTCCTAGGTTGGTTGCAATAGTTTGTCAGGTGGTTGCTATAGTGTTGCTTTGGTGGTTGCTATTGCATTGCTAAGTGGTTGCTTGGTGGTGTGCTTAAAGGTTGCCATGATGTTGCTAACTGGTTGCTATGGTTTGAGTGGTGGTTGCTATGGTGTCCCTAGGTTGGTTGTTGCTGTGTTGCTAAGTGGTTCCTATAATATACAGAGTGTTTGCTATGGTGTTGCTAACTGATTGCTAGGTGGCGTGCCAGGTAGTTGCTGCAGTGTTGCTAAGTGGTTGCAGTGGTTTGCCAGGTGGTTGCTCTTGCATTGTTAAGTGGTTGCTTAGTGGTATGCTAGGTGGTTGCCACAATGTTGCTAAGTGGTTGCTAGGTCGGTTGTGCAGTGTTGGGAGTTGGTTGCTGTGGTGTTGCTAGGTGGTTGCTGAGTATTACGTTGAGTATTTGCTGGGGTCTGCTGTCTGAGTGTCGGAGTGTCCACCACAGGGCCTGCAGGTCTTCACCCTGGTCATGCTGGACTACAGGAGGGTGAACTGTGGCTGTTGTCTGCTGTGGGGACCCAGGCTGTGCAGTGTTACACACACTTCAACTAATCCAGCCTTTCAGTGATCAGCAGTGAACACGCTAAATAGACTAGATTAGCGAGCGCTGCTGAATGCACCAAACACAGCACAGCAGGGGATTATGGGTAACTGTGTATGTGTGTGTGTGTGTGTGTTTGGACAGAGAGGATGTTAATCTGTTGTTTCCAGCCTCTCCTGGTGCTCTGCTTTCTGGTGCTCCATTCATGCAAGCTCATTACAAACCTCACATACACACTGAGAGAATACACACACACACACACACACACACACACACTATTTATTATAGCATTCATTTATTTGTGTTATTATGTTGTTTCAAGACGTCTGAAGCTCTAATAAAAGCTCCTCACAGAAAGTTCTTCACCTAATGGTGATGAAGACGCTGCCTGATGCCTGAGACACGGTTCTACCAGAGTTCTGAGAAGAGCTCGGCTCTAGAACCTGCTTTTAAAATCAGATCATTAAAATGGTGGAGGGATACATGCTGCAGGGTGTAGTGCAGCTACAGAAAGTAGTCCCTAAAGAGAACTGCATTAGTTCAGATTCTCTATTCACTGTTTTACCTTCATCATCATCATCATCATCATCATCATCATCATTCCATATAAAGCTCAGAAGACTCGTGTAGCTGCACTGGTGGGTTTGGATAGGAGATACATTATGGGCTGTATCTGTGTTGTTGTAGTCATGGCGACTGACGCCTGCTCCCATTCACCTCCACTGTACAGAGATCAGAGACTCTGAGATATGCAGGAATTTTGAAAAATTGGTGAATGCTCCCTTTAATAGCTGCCATTACTGATCTAGAGGGAGAGGAAACACCAGGTTTTGATCTACAGTGGCAACAATGAAGGCGTCCACATGTGTGTGTGTGTGTGTGTGTGTGTCTGTGTGTGTGTTTGTGATGTGGGCGGAGGAGGATGTGTGGACCAGGCTGCGATAGTCCGTCAGTTAAATAACATCAAAATGCTGCCCGTCCTTTCAAATCCGGATCAGAGCAGTCTGAAAGAAGACAGAGGACACACAGACTGCAGGACTCTGTATCATCTGAACTCTCTGACCTACTGAGTTTCCAGTCCTAATGAAGCTACACTATTTGGACAAAAGTATTGAGACACCTGCTTGTTGTTCATCGTTTCTTCTGAAATCAAGGGTATTAAAGAGCTGATCCTGTTTCTGTTGGAGTAACTGTCTCTACTGTCCAGAGAAGAAGACTTTCTACTAGATTCTAGAGGAGGAGAATTGCTGTGAGGATTTGATTGCATTCAGCAACAAGTGTTGTTAGTGAGGTCAGGATGTTGAATGGATGATCACCACCCCACCTCATCATCCTGAACCCCTATCCAAAAGTACTGGATGGAGCTCCACCACCGTCATTCCAGAGAACACAGTTCGTCCACTGCTCCACAGCTCAATTATGTGGTCAGTATCTATCAAAAGTGCTCCAAGGAAGGACAAAGATGATCACTGATGCTTCTGGTGGTCCCGCATCACGATTTGGTGCTAGATACCACAGGACACCTGCAGAGGTGTTGTGGAGTCCATGCCTTGACTGGTCAGAGCTGTTTTGGTGGGACCAGGGGGACGGGGGGCTACACAATATTAGGTGGGTGGTTTTAATGTTATGGCTGATTGTGTACATACTACAGGCCTACTATATGTTGCACCTTCACCCACAGGCTTTTGGTAGACACCAACACACGAACATGAGGATAAACATCAGTGAAAGAACATGGTGTGTGTAAGTGTGTGTGTGTGTGTGTGTGTGTGCAAGTGTGTGTATGTGGAAGCATGGATCCTGTCAGCTTCTGTCAGCAGAGAGTGATATCACACAGGAATGTAGAAATGCTGCCGTGTCCAATAGCGTTCAAGCTCTGCTCTGTCTGACAACACCTGTCAAACACCCAGCTGCAGACCACCCTGCTAACAGACTAGAGGAGACAACAGCCCACTGTCCAAGAACACACACACACACACACACAAATTACCACAGGGATACATAAACACACACACACACACACACATCGTCACTGTCAGAACAAAACCTTGTACCCTCTATGTCCAAATGTTTGTGGACACCACTTCTAAAGAATGCATTCAGCTACTTCAGGCTGCACCCATTGCTGACACAGATGTGCAAATGCACACACAGCTTGTCTAGTCCCTGTAGAGAAGAAGTTCTTCTTCTCTGGACAGTAGACACAGTTACTCCAACAAATGCAGGATCAGCTCTTTTTAATACCCTTGATTTCAGAAAAAATAAAGAATGAGCAGGTGTCTAAATACTTTTGTCCAATAGTGTATATAATAAAGTACAGCACTGCTGTCACGCAAAATCTGTGTATCCTTTATTTGAACTATTGGTTAATTCATTAAGAAAGTTGCATACATTATATATTAATATATTTGTATGTGTTTATGTATTTATTTATTTATTTATATTAATAATATGTTAATACTTGTATCCAGGTTCCACAGACAGAGGCCAGGCCAGTGTTGGAGAGTATAGGCCCCGCAACAGAGGCTGGACATAAGGCACTTTAGCCTCTCTCTGAGGAGAAGACTGTAGCACTCACTGTTTTCACACCCATGTCCTGTCCTTATCGTCTGAGGATTAGGGACGCTGGACCTTAACGCCTAAAACACCACTCACCATCACACACAACACTGACCAGAACACATGTAGGACAGTCCATCATTCTGTCCACAGAGACAAGTTAAAGGTCACCTGAAGAAACACCACTGAGCCTAGTAGCCTCATCTCACAGGCCCCCTAGTGGACACTTCATTGTTGGGGTTGTTCTTTGGTTCTTGTTGGATGCACTGTGTTTTTTCCTGAGTTTCTTTAGTTAGTTAGAGGGTTAGAGAGTTAGAGCTCGTTACTGCTTCATCCAATCAGAGAAAGATGAAACACAGTGACTGATATTCCTGTTCAGGTGTTTGTTGTTGAGAATGTCTGACACTGACAGAAACAGACAGGGGTTACTTATCACCTCAAATATCATCTTAAAGTTGATAATTAAACGGTTAAGAAAGAAGAAGAACTCCAGAGTGGGGGTTTGGTGGGTTTGGTGGGTTTGTTGAGTTTGGTGTAAAGCGCTCGGTTCTAGATAACCTCCCCCAGTCAGAGCTGGAGTTCTACAGTGGAGGTTCTAGATACCCTCCCCCAGTCAGAGCTGGAGTTCTACAGTGGAGGTTCTAGATAACCCCCCAGTCAGAGCTGTGGTTCTACAGTGGAGGTGAAGGGAAGCAGACGTCTGAAGCTCTAATAAAAGCTCCTCACAGAAAGTTCTTCACCTAATGGTGATGAAGACGCTGCCTGATGCCTGAGACACTGTTCTACCAGAGTTCTGAGAAGAGCTCGGCTCTAGAACCTGCTTTTAATATCAGATCATTAAAATGGTGGAGGGATACATGCTGCAGGGTGTAGTGCGGCTACAGAAAGTAGTCCCTAAAGAGAACTGCATTAGTTCAGATTCTCTATTCACTATTTTACCTTCATCATCATCATCATCATCATCATCATTCCATATAAAATTTAGAAGACTCGTGTAGCTGCACTGGTTGCTACTTCCAGCAGTTTTACATGTATAAAAAAAGCCAGTAGTGTTGGAGTCAGTGGTTGCACACAGGCTGTGTCCCTAAATTATAGAAGTTGCTTAAGTTTTTACAATGCAGGAGAAGCCGTTCAGCCCCGCTTTAGTGAGTGTATCTAAGGGGGTGATTTATGTAGTGAGTAGAAAATGCTGAATTTGTAAGAAAGGCCCAGTAAAAATGCTTTTTGTGTGTCACCAGGGGATGTTCAGCATTTTGATCAAAGGCCGCATAACCGAGAGAGACTTTTTAGTAGCACTGTGCAGCACTTCCACTTGTTTCAGAAGAACGCTTCAGCGAGGGAGGTTCTCATGCCTTTGTTTAGCCAGCAGAAGCTCCAGCAGAGCTCCCGAGTGTACCGGGGCTGAAAACAGCGTCCACGCGAGCGAAGGAGAGCGGCAGAAGATGAGTGATGAACAGGTCTCAGACAGCCGCGGGACGGAGAGAGTGATTAATGAAAGTCGGGCCTTTCCTTTCTCTTCCATCAGCGAGTTTCTAACACACACACACACACACACACACACACACACACACACACAGAGCAGAGCAGAGCAGAGCAGAGCAGACGGATGACAGCACATGACTGTTCAATTCCTTCCTTCTGTCTGGAAATGAGTCCAGAGAGATCTGCGTTATCGCTCTCAGTAATTTAAACATCTTGTTAAAAGGTGCTTTATGGACGTTCTTCACCCTGAACCTCTGAATCTGTTCCTCTGTATTTATTTAAACAAGACACAAAGTTTGTCTGAACAGCAACGAGCATCGGCCTCGAGTTTAAAAGCCCTGACCACTCAGACCTGCCAGCAGCATTTGTAAAAAATTGAGCAGATTTTATTGTTTACAAAAGTCTATGTGTTATCTTTTGTGTTCATCTTTATCCTGATCTTCACTATTATCTTCATCACAACCTGGATCATCATCAGATTTTTCAGCATCGTCAGGATGGTCAGGATCATCTTCACCATCTTCATCAGAATCCTCAGCATCACCACTCATCATCATCTGTCGTCACCATCATCAACATTATACTCATGGACATTACCAATTTCATCATCATCACCATCATCATCACCATTTTCATCACCATCATCAACATTATACTCATGGACATTACCAATTTCATCATCATCACCATCATCATCACCATTTTCATCACCATCATCAACATTATACTCATGGACATTACCAATATCATCATCATCACCATCTTCATCACCATCATCAACATTATACTCATGGACGTTACCAAAACCATCATCATCACCATCATCATCCTCATCACTGTGAAGGGCAGGGTTAAGATTAGGGTTTTGGGGTTTGGGGTTTGAGTTAAGTGTTGGGGTTAGGGGCTGGGGTTAGGGTTGGGGGTTTGGGTTACTGGTTGGACTTAGGGTTAGGGGTTAGGGTTGGACTTAAGGTTAAGGTTAGGGTTAGGGTTAGAGGTTAGGGGTTAGGGTTTGGGTTTGGGTTATGGTTATGGTTAAAGTTAGGATTAGGGTTAAGATTGGGGTTAAGATTGGGGGTTAAGATTAGGGGTTAGGTTAGGTTTAGGATTAGGGTTGGGGTTAGGGTTAAGGTTAGGGTTGGGGTTACAGGTTAGGGTTAGGGGTTAGGGTGGGGGTGAGGAGTTAGGGGTTAGGGTCGGGGTTAAGGTCAAGGTTAGGGGTTAGGGTTAGAGGTTTGGGTTTGGGTTTGGGTTACAGGTTGGGGTTAGGGTTAGGGATAAGGTTAGGGGTTTGGGTTAGGGGTTAGGGTTAGGGTTAGGGTTAGGGTTTGGGTTTGAGTTTGGGTTGGGGTTAGGGATAAGGTTAGGGGTTTGGGTTTGGGTTTGAGTTTGGGTT
The DNA here is from genome assembly GCF_030463535.1 of Salminus brasiliensis. Lineage (NCBI taxonomy): Eukaryota > Metazoa > Chordata > Actinopteri > Characiformes > Bryconidae > Salminus > Salminus brasiliensis. Next base: position 45,551,702 of record NC_132883.1, on the reverse strand, counting down.
AGGGTTGGGGTTAGGGATAAGGTTAGGGGTTAGGGTTAGGGGTTAGGGTTAGGGTTAGGGTTAGGGGTTTGGGTCCACATCCAAGTAGAGTGATACCGGTGTTTCTAATAAAGTGGCCAATAAGTGTCTAATACAGAGCAGCTTTCCAAAACAGCACCGATTCTTCGGCGTGCGGTGCTCAGTGTATTTGGGCCGTAGGTGCGAACAGTAATACGCCTTCTCTGAGTTGCGCTGGTCGCACCGCAGGACAGGGAGAAGGAATTTGACGCGTGGAGTGTGAGGCAGTGAATAAGCCGAACTGGCTGTGAAAAGCGTGCATTATCCCTGTTCATGAAGTAGGGTTCTGTCATGTGTGTCACCCTGGGTAATCTCCTGCACAGCTCCTGCAAATGAAACATACCAACTGAATTCCCAGCGAGGCCATTTATAATTCAGCCCCTCGTCCTCGGGTATGAAGTCAGTGATTGAACAAAGCGTCTGATTTAGGGAGATTAGAGAGCAGAATGTTCTACATATGCCAACAATCATGACTCTTGGTACATCCGCCAGTAACATAGCCGAACTATTTCCAGCCCCTGACACTGTTCCAGCCTGACAGTCGCATGCAGATGGAGGCAGGCAGAGCTGCTGAATGCGATGTAGAATTTGAATAATTAAACGTTACTTAAGGCGTTGAACGAGCCCGTCGCTCCTCGTGATATTTTCATCTGACGAACCGCTCCTGAGGATCTCTGCGGATCGTGAGTCCGAAGTTTGGACGCCCCGGGGCTGACAGAAACCCGGAGTCCGTCCCAGAAAAAGCTAATGTGCAGAAACTTACCCCATTATCATAATGCGCTCGTTCAGAGAGAGCGGGAACAGGCCTAATTTTGGGTGATGTTCTCGGTGTTCCTCTGCGGACCCTGTACGCATCTGGTTAATGAGACGGTGCTCGCTGGAATGGGTTTAAGCACACATGAGGGTCCTTCAAGGCTTCAGTCCGTATATGATAGCTCTTACGCTATTTGACAAGCAGCTGCACTCACTGACCACTTAATCAGAAACCAGGTAACGGTATTTAACTCTTTTACTTAAGAGTACTTAACACAGCTGGCTACTGGCCACTTTATCAGAAACAACTACCATGTGCTTCATCACTGGCCACTTTATTAGAAACCCCTACCTTGGGCTTCATCACTGGCCACTTTATTAGAAACCCCTACCTTGGGCTTCATCACTGGCCACTTTATTAGAAACCCCTACCTTGGGCTTCATCACTGGCCAGTTTATAAGAAATAACTACTCTGTGCTTCCACTCACAAGCAAAGGGTTTCTGATAAAGTGGCCAGGCCGGTCTTTCTCTGGACCCGATACAGTCGTGTATATCAGTGTGTATTTGATGAACAGTGTTTTTCAGCCTCTAAACACACCAAGTCTTGGTCCCATGGCCCGTGAGATGACCTTGAGAAGCTCTCCGTGTCTCAGCAGTGTAACAAGGTTTATTTAAGTTTAAACAGGAGGAGAAGATCCAGCAGCGCTGCTTCTACCCTGCTCTGAATCACAGCCTTTATTAAAGAGCTCTTTACGGCTGCAGTTAAGAGTCTGGGTGGCACTGAGAGTGTAATTTCACCAGAAATGCGACAGAGGAATATACAGAGACTGAAATGGAAAGAAAATAGGGAGTTGGGTAGAGATGACGTCAGTCATTATGGTGTTCATAAGTGCCACTAACAGTCTAGACTGATTAGAGGCCTGTGTTATGGGGGTGGTGTAAAACAGGGCGTATATGGCGGGCTTATATATCTTTAATGTAATGTGACAAACAGGATATCAGCCCACTTGCATGCACAGTCTGTGCAATAGTGCCAAAAATGGGGGAAGTGCTATAGACTAAATGGGCGGGGCTACACTGCAGAAGGCTGAAGGGTCAGAGGTAAACTGCTATAGTTATTTGAGGTAAACTGCTTGATGAATGGGTGGAGCCAAACTGCTGTAGGCCAAATGGGGGAAGCCGAGGTGCTGTAGGCTAAAGGGGTGGGGTTAAAGTGCCTTCTACTGAGTAGGTGGGGGCAAAACTGCTGTAATATGTGGAGCTTGACTGCTGTAGCCCAAAGTGAGTGAGGTGCTGTAGGCTGAATGGGTTTGGACTTTGAACTGCTGTAATGGGTGGAGCTAAAATGTTGTAGGATGAGTGGGTAGGGCTACACTGCTGTTGGCTGAATGGGAGGGGATACACTGCTGTAGGCTGAATGGGTGGAGCTAAACTGCTGAAGGGCTGAATGGGTGGGGCTAAACTGCTGTAGGCCGAATGGGTGGTAGGTGTTTCTGATAAAGTGGCCAGTAAGTGTATGAGGTACCCGCAGTAAACAATGTGGAGTTGCTTGTTATTGACACAGCACAGCCTGCTGGCACTGAGGAATTATCTCACACACATGCACAAGTGCATTTCTTAAGTCCACACTCACAAACACACACACACACACACACACACTTAGTGGAGTGTGTGGAGCTTCTTGACACAGCTGCTGTGGCCGCTGGTCCCGCGGGAGTGTGTGTGGATGAGAGTGTGGTTTCAAGGCCTCTCGAATTCTAATGAAATCCACAGAAATGTGTTGCTGAGCGTTGCATCCTAATTAAACCGTGTGTGTGTGTGTGTTTGTGTGTGTGTGTGGTCCAGAAGGACCTGCTTAATCAGAAGTCTCCTTCTGTGTGAATTACTATAGATTGCAGTGGATTACCTGAAAGGAGGGGCAAGGGAAGAGAGAGAGAGAGAGAGAGACACTGATAATTATCTCTCTCTCTCTCCAATTATTTCTGTTTGGTTTTCAGTACTGCTCCTGTTCAGTTCTGCTGAATTTCAGTCCAATTCAATTCAATTCAATTCAATTCAATTCAATTTTGTCCAGCCCAGTTCAATTAGATTCGATTCGATTCGATTCGATTCGATTCAATTCAATTCAATTCAATTCAATTCGATTCAATTCAATTCGATTCAATTCGATTAGATTTGATTCAATTCAAATTTATCCAGTTAAATTCAATTTAATTTAATTTAATTCAATTCAATTCAATTCAATTCAATTTAGTCCAGTCAGTCCAGTCCTGTTCAGTTCTGATTCAGTCCAGTCCAGTTCATTTCTGGGACAGATTCACTTGCCTGTGTTGTTCTGGTATTTTTCCCTTTGCTTAATGAAGAGGTCGAGAGAGGCGGTGGCTAAGCAGTGATTGGTTGAGGGCTATGTCAATTTACAGCAGTGCTTTAATCCATTTAATCATTGTATATTATCAGGCAGTTCTTAACACGCTCAGGTTTTATACGGTGATTATATGTAATTATTTATAACTACTTAATCACAATGAATTAACTCTCATAACTGAGACTCTGACGTGTAAATGCATGGAGCTGCCAGTCTTTTATGAAAGTTTTGAGGCCGCTGGAGTGCTGTTAATGCAGAAGTTTCTGCCTTTGCTGAGAGAAGGTCATTATGGGATGGGAGAGTCTAACAGCTCTTGGCGTCGGGCTGTGCAGCGGGACATGTGACATTTATGACATTCACTCAGCTGCACCACAGCACTCAGCCAGAACTCCGGGTAGAACAAACTTCCTGCCCTCTCCCAGAGCCGTTTTCCTCCTCCAGTAATCTGTAATCTGCCTCTCATCCAGTTCCGAATCAAACGGAGGGAGCGGGAAGCAGCCGTTACGCGTCTGATTGCGCCTGCATTAGGGCTAAAGCAGAGGTGTGTTCTCATGCAGGGTCCTGAACGTCTCAGCCGTGATGTCGTAAATGTCAAACAAGCAGAATGTGTCACTTCTGTCTTTCCTAACAAAGGCCTTTTTCATCCAGCTGTTGTCAATCACATCCACTCTCCGTCAGCCCTGAGAGGCTCAGTCGGAGGAGTGTATGGAGGAGTAGATGTATGAATATAGACTACAAAGTGTGGCATTTTGTCCGGCACTCTTTCAACAGGCCTGAGCTCCATGAATAATTAAAGTCATGCCTCGCTCATCTCAAGCGTCATGCAGAAATCCTGGGCACTTTCTGCGTTTCGGAGATTCAGCTGAGGTGCTGAGGTGCTGAGGGACTGGGAAAGCACAGCTAGCTGTTATTTAAACACCGGAACATCAGTCCTTACCTTTGGCCTGTTAATTCCCTCTGTGGGATCTGTTTGACTGTGTTCTACTGTTTAAAATGACCCTCTGTACCTTCCCAGCAGAGCCCTCCACTCCATGTAGCCCATGCAGACCATGTGCTGCCCCTTAGGGCAACAGCAGATCTCTGGGGGACCAAATAAATCAACAAATAATAACCATAATACCTTCTCTGCAAACATAGATCCAGCTGTAGGTCTGTAGATGCCATGAAGGCCTGAATGAGTACGGAATACATGAGTGCAGAGGTATACGATGGGTAAAGGCCTCCACACAGGTGCACTGCCTGATAGATGCAATTAGGCAATCAATGCACTACTTTGCTCTACGGTATGTCTAAAAATGCTGACCACCCCAGATGACCCCGACTTTGATAGAGATTTCATTACTGAGGCACAGATGGCAGGAGCTTCAGGAGCCCTTCTGAGACCCCTCAGCCCCTGCTCAGCAGGGCTTTTGTGTTTTAGAAGGGCTTGAAGGGATGAGTTCAGTGTATGAAAATGTTGATGTAACACTGTGCTTGGCGATTGACTGGTGTAACCATGGCAATGTGAATAACCCCAGAGCATCACTGTATTTATGTAGTATACAGTTTTATAAGCTTTTTTTTCTGGCAGAAGTCAGAATTTAAAGCTGTGTGAGATGTCAGATGACTGGTGGTGGTGGAGTGTGTTGGTGACCAACACCACTATTTATTTCATAGGGGGTCACTAAAGCTGGTCTAGTGGCTCATTGTGCCAACATCTTACTACATTTACATTTAAGACATTCAGCAGACAGTCCAGAGCTTCACTGTTTACTCCAGAAGAATCTCAGAATTCAAAGCTCCTCTAATCTTAGACTCTACTAAACACAAGTCAATATGCAGACCATAATACTCTACTCTTCACCCAAGTCCTCTCAGAAGAGGAGGGTCTTCAGTCTGGGTTTGAGGACAGTGAGCGTTAGACTCTGCTGTTCGGACACCCAGGGGAAGTTCGTTCCACCACTTCGGTGCAGGACAGAAAAAAGTCTGGACGCTCGTCTTCAGTGGATCTTAAAGGATGGCGGGTCGAGCCGAGCCGTACTTGAAGCTGGAAGGGCTCTTGGTGCAGATCGGCTTTTGACCATCGCCATCAAGTACGGAGGGGCTGGCTGGTCCAGTCTTGGCTTTGTAGGCCAGAGTCAGGGGTCTGAATCTGATGACCTGGGCAGCAGCTACAGGAAGCCAGTAAAGAGAGAACACAGCAGAGGAGGAGGAGCTGAACATGGCTGAACTTAGAAACGCTGAAGACGACCCGAGCCATGCCACAGCGTTCTGAATCAGTTGCAGGGGCCTGATGGTGCTCAAAAGGAGACCAGCCAGAAGAGAGTGAACCAGCACCTGGGTGGCCTCTCTAGAGAGGAAGGGTCGAATTCTAGGATATCTGCTCTAAAAAAAATGGACCAAGAAGGACAAGGTCTGGAAGGCGATGAAGGTGCTGAAGCAGGAAATATGGCCAAGCGTAAGAATCTGAATCTGAACCAAACTGTGATGTTCTAGACGATGACTGGGTCAGAACATCTCCAGAACACAAGGCAGGTCTTGAGGGGTGTTCCTGGTATGCGGTGGGGTCATGGGTGCCCAAGGCTTATTGATGCTGATTGAGGTCCCACCTCACAACTGCTAACGTCTTGGTAGCAGATACCACAGGACACCAGCATGAATGAGCGAGACCTACACCACAGTAAGCAGATGGTTGGAATGTTATGGCTCAAAGATCTAGATGTTTAGGCCTGAATATCCTCCACAGTTGTTGTTAAGAAGCTGTTCTTCTGCAGTTCTGCCTAGGTGGTTTTGAGGTGGTTGGTTTACTATATTTGTCATATAGTCATTGTTTTATTTAAACAGTGAAAAATCCAGAGTCTAAACTGCGTAAACAATGTTGGCGTCCAATTACGTTACGACCGCTTTGCATGTACACATGGAGGGTAATTACCCTAAAATACATCTATATTGTTCAGTTCAGACAATTCTATTCTCATCGTCAGACAATGCGTCTCCGTCTAAGCCCTGTACGTATAGACTGCGGAGTGTGTTTTCGTTTTCTTGTATACTACGTGTAATAACATGTTACACTGAACTTGGTCTCTGTTGTGCAGTTCTGATAATTGTCCATATGCTACATGTCAGAATCAAAGAACCCTGTTCCTGTTCCGTTCTCATCATCCATATTCATGCTTCTACGCTCTTCCCACACCATTGACAGCTGCTTATGGTTTAAACAGCTGCTACAAAAGCCATTTACACCATCCAGAAACACCTTCTATTATCTTTATTGTGAACTCTTTTTTAACTCATTGCATTTCCTTTACGAGCGCTACTTTCCCCTCATGGTGATTGGGAGGAGCAGATGGTTTGAAACCTTTTCAAATGTGTGGAAGTCAAATATAGTCCTCTAATCCACTGTAGGTGTTTGCATATGAAAGACAGTGTCAAAAACACTGGCGCCTGACTTCAGATTTAGATTTTTTTTTGTCTGCCCTGATCTTTCTCCAGGAAAGCATCTAACAGCTGTAATCATGTTACTGGAGGACAATCAAGGCAAAATTAAAAATAAACTTTGGTGTGAATCCAGGTGTAATCCTCAGAGCCCCAGATGGAATTCACAGCGAAAACAGTCCAATTCTGATGTCTGGACGATTTTAGTGAGAAGCCAATGCTTTTTAGTGGGGGCTTCCCCAACCTCATCTTCTGTTAGACTGTCCAGACTGGGGTCAGCGGTCTGGCCCTATGGATTCTCCACGATCAGCTTCAGTCGGCCATTCTTGGGAGCTCTAGAGAGCAAAACTGACCAGGTAGAACCTGGGTAGATGGAGGGAGTTGAGCATGTTAAAGTAGTAAAAGTTTTGAAATGTCAACACCAACAATATTCTCCAACACAGCAAAAAAAAAGTTCAAAAGAGCATGCCAGCCCACTAGGGGGCGATATTACTTTATCACATTTGAGGTCAAATGCCTCTAGCAGAACATTTCAAGCATCTTTACTGTACAAAATATACTGTAGAGCTCAAAGCGTTCAAGCACAATAGGCTTGTTCAACTGGTAGACCTGCAGTCCACCTTCTGCCAGAAAATAAAAGCTAAGAACTCAAATACACAGATCTGCTGCTGGCTGCTGTGGGTCGTTGCCACTATCTCTGATGTCCTGATCAGGCAGAGAGGACTCCAGTCTAACTGTAGCTAAACTTAAATTAGGTTTAGGTTTAACTGGGCAGTTAGTTTAGTGGTCCTCATTTGATAAGGGTTAAAGTATCAATTACCATCACCTCACATTGGTCGTCGTGAAGTTCAGGACTGGGCCCAACCTGGGATTGTGGGGACAGCCATAGTCTAAAGTTTAGAGAAAGAGGCCTTGTATCAGAAGGTCGCTGGTTTGAACCCTGGCAGGAAAGACAGTGCTGCGGGGGGGTTCAAAGCTGAGGTGCCCTTGAGCAAGGCTCCTAACCCCAGGCAGCCGTGGTGGCTTCCCACTGCTCTGGGCACTCTAGTGTGTGTGTTGCAATTGCTCACTTGCAAGTGTGTGTTCACTGCCACAGACGGTTGTATTACAATAAAAAGAGGACCTGACTCGACTTTGTTTGCATGTGTGTGCATGATGTAGTGCCGGTGTGCACTCACTGCAGCGTCTAAATCATACCGTAAGTGACACGACTAAGCATTGCGTAGGTGTTCTGCCGCAGCCGGTGACAGACGCCTCCGTCACACTCGGAACTTGCTGAAGAGTACACAAAAAAAACCTGCCGCTGCAAATTGGTGCCCAACAGGCTGAGCTGATTGTGCGGCGGTGAGTCAGGCGGTGCCGGCGAGCTGGAATCTCTCAGGCTCAGCCTGAGCCTTCACGCTCTGTGGGGTGACCCGGGTCTTGTCTGACATCTGGTTCAGCGCCGCAGCCGGATAATCAGTTCCCCCTAAACACAGATGGCATTGGTTTGACAGATGTGGCAGAGAAGCTCGTGTGTCAGCAGGGTGCATCTGGGTTCTCCTATCTGTCTCCGTACCAGAGCCTTCACTGCGCCCCACCTGCAGCCAGATGAGGCCTTCATGCTCCTCTAAGTGTCCTCCTTGGTGGGAAGAGCTTTGAGGAATGATTTGATTTGTTTTCTTTTCCAAAATATTCTCAACCCTAAACTTTTAGAATGCTTTATACACTATATGGACAAACGTATTGGGACACCTGCTCATTTAATTGTTTGTTAAGGGTATTAAAAGAGTTTCTCCTGCTTTAGTTGGAGTAACTGTCTCTACTGTCCAGAGAAGAAGACTTTCTATTAGATGTTGAAGCATTGCTGTGAGGATTTGATTGCATTAAGTGGCAAGATCTCCATCCCATGCCATCCAAAAGTATTGTCCTTAGCATCACCATCAACACAGTTCTTCCACTGCTCCACAGCTCAATGCTGGGAGGCTTTATACCACTCTAGCCCATGGCTGGCATTAGATAGCATGGTGCCAATAGCTTCATGATGTTTATCTGCTCCAGGGAGTCCTATTATATTGTCAATATTTCTCTACAGGGGCTAGACAAGCTGTGTGTGTGTGTGTGCATTTGCACATCTGTGTCAGCAATGGGTGTGGCCTAAAGTAACAGTATGCATTATTTAAAGAGGTGTCCACAAACATTTGGACATATTGTGTATAACCAGGCAATATACCATTTAAACTTCTTAATGATTGTTTTTAGAGATCAAAAACACGTGTAATTTAATCAGGGGTGCCAAAACTTTTGCACAAGCCCTACTCTCCTTAGACATCTGGCTCCATTCACCAAGTAAATTTAAATAGAGTAAATTCACACCGTAGACAACGCCAGAAAATGGAAAACTTGTGCAGTTTGGGGTGCCAAGACTTTTGCACAAGCCCGTATAAGGTACCTTTCCACTGAAGGCCTTCATTTGACAGACAGTGCAGAGGAATTTGTGCCAGCATGAGTCCGCCTGGGTGCTTACGCCTCTCTCACGCTCTCGCTCTCTCTCTCGCTCTCTCGCCCGCTCGCTCTCTCTCCATCCTGTGAAGCCTCTGCAGAATTCCACCTGCAGCCACTCTGCCAAATGCCAGCGGCTGCCGGAGCCGAAATGTCAAAGCAATAGGGGCATGGGCGGAAAAAATGTTCATTACATCAGCAAACACGTGGAGGGCTGCTCTCAGACGTGCTCGGCTGAAAGAGAGGAAATGGGCTTGAAGGTCAGAGCATGAAGACGTTCAGGCCACGGCGTTTATGACAAATAGACAGTCTGTTTAAACAGCATGCAGAATAAACAGTCATTATGCATGCATGCAAAGTCTGCTCCCTGAACCAGCCGTGCATCAGCGCTAACTCCCTACATATACCACTCGATGTCCAAATGTTTGTGGACACCCCTTCTAATAAATGCATTCAGCTCCTTTCAGCTGCACCTATTGCTGACACTGATGTGCAAATGCACACACACAGCTTGTCTATTTCCTCTAGAGAAGTACTGCCAATAGAATAGGACTCTCTGGAGCAGATCAGCATCATGACCCTATTGGCTCCATGCTGCCTAATAATGCCAGGCGTGGGCTAGTAGAGGGGTATAAAGCCCCCCAGCATTGAGCTGTGGAGCAGTGGAAGAACTGTGTTCTCTGGAATGATGGATACTGGAGCTATATCCAGTACTTTTGGGATGAGTTGGGGATGATGAGGTGTTGGGGTGATGATCATCATCCAACATCCTGACTTCACTAATGCAAATCAATCAAATCCTCACAGCAATGCTCCTCCTCCAGAATCTAGTAGAAAGTCTTCTTCCCTGGACAGTAGAGACAGTGACTCCAACAGAAGCAGGATCAGCTCTTTAATACCCTTGATTTCAGAAGAAACAGTGAATGAGCAGGTGTCCCAATACTTTTGTTTGGATGCTGTATTTTCTAGCAGCTAAAGGAGACTGATGGTGAGAACAGAGCTGAAGTTTTTGCTTTGATGTTCCTGCATTCGTTCACTGTTATTTTATCCCCTGTCAGGTGGAGTTTTCAGAGGATGCTCTCAGCATGTTATCTTCTCCTGTTGACTTCCAGAAATAGCAACATCAGTGTTTGTGATTCGTGTGTGCACGCCTCCAGCTCTTCGCGCCACAGGCCGAGACCTTAACTCCAGAGTGCAGAATGTGAGTGGGAAAAGGTTACGGATTTGAAATTAGGAGAACATTTGGAGATGCTGATGGACTGACGGTGGACGGTCTACCAAAGTTCTTAGTCAGGCTAAGAAACCGGGCCGAATCGAGACGTGTAACAGAACACACACTGGTTCTGTCACTGGGAGTCTGCATGTTTGATCCCAGGTGATGCCACAGCCATACGTCAGTTACTAGAAGATCCACACAACATAACTGTCCTCTCTTGGTCTATCTTGGTGGGTGGGATGATCCTCCCACTCCCACATCACTCGGCATGTGTGGGTGTCTGTTAGCTGCTGTAACAGAATTAGCAGTTAGCAGTTAGTTAATTCAGTAGTTAATGAAGGTCATATACAGTTTGTATATATACAGCTCCACCATACGTCCCCCAGCTAACAGTTTGCTCATTGAGCTGTGAGTGTGGTCTTCCATGTATGGTAGGTACATTCAGATCCCTTCAGCTTTAGAAATGTAATAATCACTGCTCAGAGGTTAGAGCACGGGGTTATCGATGACAGGGTTGTGGGTTTGCTATGCGGTTTTGCTAAGCTGCCACTGTGTCCACTGTGTCCAACACAAATGGCGACCTGCTCAGAGACAGCTGCAAAGCAGTGATTGGCTGAAGGCTATATAATTTTTTTAAACAACACATTGACTTAATATTGTAAAACAGTGCTTACAACTGACATGCAGAAATAATGCAGGTCTGACGGGGAGCTAATAAGAGAAGGGTGTGTGTCAACTGTCCAATCACAGTATCCAAACTCTTCTGCTAGAAGTAAATGACTAAATGCAATATTTCTATATTATCCTTTTATATAAATAATAATAAAAAACAACAGCACATGAAATGCTTGGTAAAGTGTGCATATTAGAGGCAGACCTTTCGGGCCTTCAAAACTCCAGAAACAGACCAACTTCTATGATCTTGCAAATTCCAAGGTTAAAGTCTCCTCATAATTGGCAAAAAGGAGATGAGAACTAGGATGCTGGTGTTGCCAGGAGGAATGCCATTCTAAGTGTTTGGCGTGCTCTGCATGACTCCTGCTGCCCTTCACTCTCCAGCACTTTGATGCTGAATAAGCAAGCTGGCCAGCATGTGGGCTGAATATTGAAATAGTGAAAGAGTAAATGCTTTTCCCCAGGAGCCACAGCATACCTAGAATTTAGATAGAAGTCCAAGAACCTTCTGGGAACCACACTATGGAATATGGATAACAACATTAAAAAGCCAATAAGACAACACTGTTAATGTGAGGTGAGAGCAAAATAAACACTATTAGGCTAAACGCTAGTGTTAAAAAGTCTAGGCCGCAGTCTAGACCTGACTGAATTCAGGTGTGAGAAACTGACCCACAGTAAATCAATTAGGATGTAGACACCTCTACGGAATGCTTGGACCCCTAGATGTTGCCATGCCTTTCAAAATCCTAATGGGACCCCTAAGAACACCACCCAAAAGAAATGAAAAGGGATCACTGAGGCTTGCCTTTGCCTTGCTTGGACATGATCTGAAGGGCTTAGGGGTCCGGTTCTGCCACCCAACCCAATTTCTTGGTTCCCCAAGCATTTTTAAGAACTCTAAATGTACTTTGAGAAGGAACCAGAGGAACTGGGACAGGAAACCTTTTGACCCGAATCAAGAGAAGTGTATGGCATCCTTTTGGACAGTTCCTTCCTTGGTTCCTTCAAAGTTCTCAAAGCCTCTGAAAGTCTGTGATTATTCCCTTAGACACACCCTCATATCTTACTATCTCACAAACCCTGGTAACACTTTATGATTACAAGCTCTAATAGACAGTAATATAGTAATTATCTAAGAGCGTTATTGAGGTCAGGTAGGATGATCACCACCCACCGTATCCCAAACGTATCCCATCTAAAAGTACTGGATGGAGCTCCACCACCATCATTCCAGAGAACACAGTTCTTCCACTGCTCCACAGCTCAATGCTGCTGGGGGGCTTTATACCCCTCTAGCCCACGCCTGGCATTATTAGGCAGCATGGTGTCGATAGGTTCATGATGTTGATCTGCTCCTGCAGAGAGTCCTATTCTATTGGCAGTACTTCTCAGCAGTGGATCTGTCTTGCGCTCTCCTGCAGGCCTGTACGTCTGGGGAGGGCTGGAGGAGAGACCTGGGTATGTGATGTTAAGGATTCTCTGTAGTCAATGTAAGGTCACTTTCCAAAGTGTCTGCCAGCCCCTGTACACACAGTTGACATCTTCAAGAACTAGAGAAGACAAATGCAGATGGGCAGAAAAAAAAAACCCTTCAAAATACGACCCTGTAACAAACGGTCGCCTGTGTCTGTTTGACTTTGCAGGAGTTATTTGCATGGTGTTCTTCTGAATAATTGGATGCCATATGGACGCAGTTCTGCAGTTTGTCTGCTGGTTCTCATTGCCGAGGCAATTATTCACAAGTTCATATCAGACTCTGCTCAGGATCTGCCTTCGTCTCTCTCGGTCGATCCTGCCTCTACTTTCATGGCGTCTGAAGGTGCAGAGGACCGCCTGCATCTCCTGGGTTTGAGTGAATTGCTTCTGCGGCAAAGGAAGAGCCCTCCTGAACTTGCAGTCAATCCGATGAAGAAAGACTGATGAATGAGTCATCGCCGAGATGAAGCCACATCCCTCACATCTCCCCATCCTTTGTGGAAGCAAATTATAACAATTTAACGATTAACTCTGGTACAGTCAAGCGTGCTAACGTAGCACCGGAGCCTATGCCGCTTCATCAGAGGCCCACGTCTTCGCGTGAGGCGAGCTTAGATGTTCTCCTTGGGGATTTTCTAATGCAGAGAAATCAAAGAGACCCCCTTCCAACCTGCAATTACGGAGCAATGCCTCTGAGGGATTCTGAGCCCGGGATTGGAGGCGAACTTGGCGAAGCACCTTTAAACGTGCTGTAAATGTTTGAAGAACGAGCCGAGGGAAGGCGGGACGGCTGGAGGAAACACACTTTAATACCAGAGCAGTCAGCAGGGACTGATTTAGATTAAAGCCGGTCGGTATACACTTGATTAACCCCGCTGACGAGCAAAGCGGAGCAGCCGGAAGAAAACCGCTCTCATTGTGGAGCCACCGTCGAAACATCCGTGATTAAACAGAAAGCAGTACTTGCTTTAAAAATGATGTGTGAGCTTTCTACGCCTTACTGCTCAATACAGGGGTTTCTAATAAAGTGGCCACTGAGAAAGCACAAGGTAGGGTGTTTCTAATAAAGTGTCCAGTGAGAGAAAGCACAGGGAAGGTGTTTCTAATAAAGTGGCCAATAAGTGGAAGCACAAGGTTTGTGTTTCTAATAAAGTGGCCAGTGAGTGGAAGCACAAGCTAGGGGTTTCTAATAAAGTGGCCATTGAAAAAGCACAAGGCAGGTGTTTCTAATAAAGTGGCCAGCGAGTGGAAGCGCAAGGTAGGTGTTTCTGATAAAGTGGCCAGTGAGTGGAAGCACAAGGTTGGTGTTTCTAATAAAGTGACCAGTGAGTGAAAGCACAAGGTAGGTGTTTCTAATAAAGTGACCAGTGAGTGAAAGCACAAGGTAGGTGTTTCTGATAAAGTGGCCAGTGAGTGGAAGCACAAGGTTGGTGTTTCTAATAAAGTGACCAGTGAGTGAAAGCACAAGGTAGGTGTTTCTAATAAAGTGACCAGTGAGTGAAAGCACAAGGTAGGTGTTTCTAATAAAGTGGCCAGTGAGTGAAGCACAAGGCCAGTGTTTCTAATAAAGTGGCCAGTGAGTGGAAGCACAAGGAAGGTGTTTCTAATAAAGTGGCCAGTGAGTGAAAGCACAAGGTAGGTGTTTCTAATAAAGTGACCAGTGAGTGAAAGCACAAGGTAGGTGTTTCTAATAAAGTGGCCAGTGAGTGAAAGCACAAGGTAGGTGTTTCTAATAAAGTGGCCAATAAGTGGAAGCACAAGGTTTGTGTTTCTAATAAAGTGGCCAGTGAGTGGAAGCACAAGCTAGGGGTTTCTAATAAAGTGGCCATTGAAAAAGCACAAGGCAGGTGTTTCTAATAAAGTGGCCAGCGAGTGGAAGCACAAGGTAGGTGTTTCTGATAAAGTGGCCAGTGAGTGGAAGCACAAGGTTGGTGTTTCTAATAAAGTGACCAGTGAGTGAAAGCACAAGGTAGGTGTTTCTAATAAAGTGACCAGTGAGTGAAAGCACAAGGTAGGTGTTTCTAATAAAGAGGCCAGTGAGTGAAGCACAAGGCCAGTGTTTCTAATAAAGTGGCCAGTGAGTGGAAGCACAAGGAAGGTGTTTCTAATAAAGTGGCCAGTGAGTGAAAGCACAAGGTAGGTGTTTCTAATAAAGTGGCCAGTGAGTGGAAGCACAAGGTAGGTGTTTCTAATAAAGTGGCCAGTGAGTGAAAGCACAAGGTAGGTGTTTCTAATAAAGTGGCCAGTGAGTGAAAGCACAAGGTAGGTGTTTCTAATAAAGCGGACAGTGAGAGGAAGTGGAAGGTAGGGTGTTTCTAATAAAGTGGCCAGTGAGTGGAAGCACAAGGCAAGCGATCTGATAAAGCGGACAGTGAGAGGAAGTGGAAGGTAGGGTGTTTCTAATAAAGTGGCCAGGAGTGGAAGCACAAGGCAGGTGTTTCTAATAAAGTGGCCAGAGAGTGGAAGCACGATTGGTGTTTCTAATAAAGTGGCCAGAGAGTGCAAGCACAAGATTGGTGTTTCTAATAAAGTGGCCAGAGAGTGCAAGCACAAGATTGGTGTTTCTAATAAAGTGGCCAGAGAGTGCAAGCACAAGATTGGTGTTTCTAATAAAGTGGCCAGGAGTGGAAGCACAAGGCAGGTGATCTGATAAAGCGGACAGTGAGAGGAAGTGGAAGGTAGCTGGTTCTAATAAAGACATGAAGGTGCTTGAGATAATAACCGGAAGTCCTTTAAGAAGTCATGGAAACCTTTGAGGAATCAAAGCTACCCTGAAGGAGAACCATGCTGTTCCTGAAAGAACCGAACAGAACTTACTCTTCATCAGGATCTACAGGTTTCCTGTCCTGGATCGTCTGGTGGAAACACACCTACAGAGTCCTTGTGTTCCTAATGAATGTTCAAGACAGGAGTCCTGTGGTGCAAAAGAGCCTAAAGAAGCTGAAGGATTCTGGCAGAACTGAAGAGAACGTACTGCTGATTAAGATTAAAAGGTTTCTTGCAATTAGTCCTGTCTGGTTCCTCTGGTGGAAGCACCCTCCTGAGTACCTGCATTCCTAAAAACATTTGAGACAAGTTTGCTGTGGTGGAAAAGTGCCTACAGAAAAGCTCAGTATCCCAAACACACCAAGGTGACCCAATGTATAATAACGATTTACTGAACGCTCAATAACCTGCCCTTAATTGCTCTCCTCTTCCTCATCAACAGGCTCAGAGCCCTTTGAAAATTGTCCCTCTTTTGTTTGGCATTGCTTTGTTTTCCCGGAGCCCGTTTCGGGCCCAGCTTCACATGATCTATCTCACTGTAATGGACCGTTCAGAACGCTGATATCATCCGCCCCAATTCAAAGCAGCTCTCCAATTAGTGGTGTCATTGGAGAGTCTAATTACGAGCGACAACATTAAACTCAAACATGCTTACACGATTAACCTTGAACGTTCTTGGGAAGTGACTGCTGAACCGGTAGATGTTGGGGATATAGACTGAACCCAATATGGATGTGTGCTGCTTTAAGCTGCAAAGCCATTTTCATTTTTTCCACATGAGCCACTATGCCGAAGCTCCAGCTTCAGCTCCAGCCCCGGCCCGTTTATATGCCCGTGCATTGCTCTGCTCTCGCAAAGTCCATTTCCTACAGATTAAAGGAAAATATTTGCTGTAGTGGTGGTCTGGAGACGCAGCCTAAACCACAGCTGGGTCGACTCCAGAGCTTTGCATTTTCCAACTTTACTCATCGTAGTGTTTTCCTGGCTGTCATTCATTTTAATCCATTCATAGAAACCTAGTGCATGGACTCGCCATTTTCATCAGGCCTAATAAAAAGAGCTCGACATTCCTCTCTCTCAGGCATTCTCTCATATATATATATATATATATATATATATATATATATATATATATATATATAGAAAAGGGTATATATAACCCTATTTTAATAGAACAGGGCGCCATCATAAGCACACCTAGGACCGTGAGACCTAAGGTCACCATGCCCAATGCCAAGCGTGGGCTAGAGTAGTACAACCCCCCCAGCATTTGGTGTGGGGTTCTCTGGAGTGGTCATGGAGCTCCAATCAATACCTTGGAGATGAGCTGGAGTGGTAGAACCAATCATCTAACATCAGTATCTGACCACACTGATGCTCTCAAGAGGCTGAAAGCAAACAAACCCTTTAATTCAGTCCAGTCTTATTGTCATTGTATATTTACATAATATTATATATTACTGTATTATATTCAGCATCAAAACATTATTTTACAGTGTAAAACAATAACTTTACAGTATGATAAGTGTGCAAAGGTTAGATTTGCAGAACAAAAATGTGCAAAACATCAATCTTACTGTACAAAAAGTGCGAAATAGGTTAGATTTTACACTTCTACAGTAAAAGTTTTTGATTTTTAGATGTTCAGATTCAAAATAATAACTGCAAAGATTTACGGTACAATCAATCAAATTTACTGCTCAAAAGTGTGCAATGCAATACTTTTACAGGACGAAAAGTGCACAAAATAACAACTTGGCAGGACAAAAATTCTAAAATGGTTACATTTATATTACAAATATAACATTACATATAACTTTACAGGACAGAAAGTGCATAAAAGCTGTACACTGTTAAAATGAAAAGTTCCATATTTTTTTTAAACTGTGAAGGAACCTCTTAAGGAGCTTTGAGGAAGTTTTTTTTAGAAGGAAATGTTCTTTGAAGGTTCCTCAAAGCTCCTTAAGAGGTTCCTCCACAGCTTCAAACTGAAGAACCCCTAAAACTTCCTCAAGGAACCTGAGTGTTTACAGTGTAGAGTACAAAAAGTGTGTAAAAGTGTGCACTGGTTATCCTTACAGAACAAAGCTGCCTGTATTGTTACTACAGAACACAGCAAAGCAAAACTTTACAACACACTTATTTAACTGTTTTTGCTAATTAAACACATCTTATACTCCACGTAATGTAATAAACAGCATAAATCACATTAATATCATTACTGCAAAAAGTAAAAAACCTCATAGGATCCATACAAGTCTGGACCATCAGTGTGAGTGTGGGAAAGTTTGGAGGTTATCAGTGGTTTCTACTTTAATGCTGCTCTGCTGTTCTTTGATACCAAAGGCGTTTTAACGAGTTTCTTTGAGTTTCTTACTCAGTGACATCAGTTTTCTTGACTCATAACGGAGATTACAATTTGTTTCCAATTAAAACAGCAAAACAGATCATTCTGTTCATTTTCTCCTGAACTCCTGACCTACCGCCCGTACATGGAGCTCATTCTCTGCACTGCTCGAATTTATGCAATAATAACATTTGCTGCAAAAATGAACATATCTATAATAATAATATTGAAAATAATGAGAAAATACCTGAAGTGTTGCTTCTGCAGTGACATAATGATAAGAGTAGAAGTAAAAAGTAACTTTTTAAGAAACAACTTAAGCAGATAATGTCCAACCATTGCTGTGAATGTAAACACACCCCCACTGAAGTGCTTGTAGCGGGTGGTACAAATGGCTGATTAGTATTAATCATGGGTGATTATCATCTTAATAAATGTTTAATGTACTTTAATGTAATTTTTATTATATTATTAAACTCGCCAATCCATGCCTCAGGTCCATCCAGGGTCTTGCACTTGTTTTGTTTTCGTTTACTGACATTATTTTCTTGGTTCTTGTTCTGCACAGGCCTGGAAACGCTGTTTCTTATCACAGTGACATTTTGTTCAGTCCTGGGATCAAAACAGAGAAAGAAAAATCCATTATCTGACTGGTGAATTACGTGTACGGCTAAGCTGCCGAGGCCGCTGTTATACAGAGATAAGAACTGTTGCTTTACACAAATTTCACCATGAGATGCTGCTCTGAAGTTGTTGACACTTTCCACTTCAACTTTTCCGTTCGGTTTGCTGTCAGATGAATCACGATCAGATAAGGGCCAGATGTTGTTCAGTCCTGGGATCAGAACCCAAAAAGTAACAGCAAAAGCCTGTCTCTGGTCCCTGGTTTAAACTGGCTGATGCTTTTGATGGATGACGTCGGCCCACCACTGGAGAGGCCCACTCTACCCTGCAGTTTATATGGTTCCATGGCCTGTCACTGGGGTTACTGGGATGGTTCCACAGATTGACCACTGGAGTGACTCTACATCAGATGGTTCCAGGGAGGGACCACTACCAGCGTAAGTCTTTACCATCTTGGTCTTGGAAGGTTCCTAGTTCCACCACCAGAATGACTCCCCATTGCATAGAGTTTCTTCCACAGTCCATTACCAAAGTGACTCTACATTGCAGATTCTCATCAGACTCTTGACCCACCATCACATCTACAGTACGCTCCTGATCCACCATCACATCCACAGTACGCTCCTGATCCACCATCACATCCACAGTACGCTCCTGATCCACCATCACATCTACAGTACACTCCTGACTGAGCCACCATCACATCTACAGTACGCTCCTGACTGACCCACCATCACATCTACAGTACACTCCTGACTGACCCACCATCACATCTACAGTACACTCCTGACCCACCATCACATCTACAGTACACTCCTGACCCACCATCACATCTACAGTACACTCCTGACTGACCCACCATCACATCTACAGTACACTCCTGACTGATCCACCATCACATCTACAGTACACTCCTGACCCACCATCACATCTACAGTACACTCCTGACTGACCCACCATCACATCTACAGTACACTCCTGACTGATCCACCATCACATCTACAGTACACTCCTGACCCACCATCACATCTACAGTACACTCCTGACTGACCCACCATCACATCTACAGTACACTCCTGACCCACCATCACATCTACGGTACACTCCTGACTGACCCACCATCACATCTACAGCACACTCCTGACCCACCATCACATCTACGGTACACTCCTGACCCACCATCACATCTACAGCACACTCCTGACCCACCATCACATCTACAGTACACTCCTGACCCACCATCACATCTACAGTACACTCCTGACCCACCACCACATCTACAGTATACTCCTGACCCACCATTACATCTACAGTACACTCCTGACTGACCCACCATCACATCTACAGTACACTCCTGACTGACCCACCATCACATCTACAGTACACTCCTGACCCACCATCACATCTACAGTACACTACTGACTGACCATCACATCTACAGTACACTCCTGACTGACCCACCATCACATCTACAGTACACTACTGACTGACCATCACATCTACAGTACACTCCTGACCCACCATCACATCTACAGTACACTACTGACCCACCACCACATCTACAGTACACTCCTGACCCACCATTACATCTACAGTACACTCCTGACTGACCCACCATCACATCTACAGTACACTCCTGACTGACCCACCATCACATCTACAGTACACTACTGACTGACCATCACATCTACAGTACACTCCTGACCCACCATCACATCTACAGTACACTCCTGACCCACCACCACATCTACAGTACACTCCTGACCCACCATTACATCTACAGTACACTCCTGACTGACCCACCATCACATCTACAGTACACTCCTGACTGACCCACCATCACATCTACAGTACACTCCTGATCATTAATATCATGAAGGTGCTCTAACCACTGAGCCGTTTAGGTTATATTAGATCTCTGCCTAAAACTAACTGTGAGGAAACCTTCTGTTTGTAAATTCGTCAAATAACCATATATTAGGTCAGTTTTATGCCTCGTTCTACTCTAAGCATTCATTATTAACAGACATTATGGGGCCTTTTTATTTATTCTGTATTATAAACATGCCCTCAGACCCCCCTAGTAAAGACTTAGGCCCCTGTCCATAAATCTGTGGTGACGACCCTGCTGTTGAGCCAGTCCGCAGCCATGTGGAGTCAATTTCATCATATCACGTCTTTTCCGTATTTCTCCAATAACTTCAGCATGTTCCTAATGAGTTATTTTAAGACCCAGCCCAGGTCAGGCAGTATCAGAAAGGGTGTGGTCTAATATTTATGCTTGTTTTGGATGAGCAATATTTCATAGAAATGTGTAAATCGTACCAGACAGGTGCTAATACTTATAAGCTCTTGTCCACCCCAGACCTCAACAAACAAACCAAACGGCCAGGCTAACTGGTACACACACACACACACACACACACACACATACACACACACACACACATACACACACATAGGTAGCTTACTGTACCTTCCCAGAATCTCCATAATGAGCAAGACACAGACAAACCCCAACATAACCCCAACAAAACCCAGCTCCTAGAGAAGCCACATCTACAAAAACACAATCCTAATCAGGCGGCCAGAATTCAAACAGTCTGGACTAAATCTCAAGGTCAGAACAACAAGCAGAATCAGAAACAAGGCAAACCGCCAAAGCAAAGGAGAATCATGGCTACAGGCCTAATTGACTAGACTTTAGTAAATAAAGCTGTTTTACTCTATAAAAGGGCTCCTTATGGATGCTGCTCTATACTTTATATATACACATATAGTCATTGGTTCTCTGCCAAAGAAAATGGGTCTACACTCTTAAAAAGATACTTTATTGGTTCTTTAATAAAGAAAATACTTCAGCACTCTTAATAATTGTTGTTCTTGGGATCCTTGGTGAAGTAAGTGGTTCTACCCGATTAAACTAGTTCTTCAATGGTTATTCAGTGAAGGAAATTAATGAAACCAGGAAAGATAATCAAATGCAGGGGAGTGCAGTGTAAGAGGAAACGGTCTTACACTCTTAAAAGAGATTTGTTGGTAAATACAATGTTACTGCCAACAAATGGCTTTATAAGACATGAGTGTAATGATGCTCTTGCATTTGTAGTTGCTCTGTAAACTCACCTTGCATCAGTATGCTAAATGTAATCACCCACTTAATGTAATTATGCCGCAGGTTATGTCAGAAATCACATTTCCATTTGTAGCAACAAAGTTTATTTTTATGCCAGAAAATAACAATAATGTGATTTTTCTCTGGAAAACCCAGACATAGACATACACAACATACAAACTCCATCAAATTCAGACCATAACACACTCTCTTTCCCTCACAGACACTGATGTGGTGTGGGCTGACTGTGAGCGTCTACACTGTTCTTGTCAGTGAGTTGTGAGCGAGGAGGTAATTCCTATACTGTGTTACAGCCGGTGATGCAGCGGCTTCTAAGAGTTCATAATGATGCTCTTTGAGTTGAGCGGTGTGTCATAGTCTCGCCCCTCTCTGCTCAGCACACTTGAGGTGTGGGCCGACGGGGGCTGTTTTGGGGAGAACAGTAGAACTGGTGTCGGTGTTGCAGTACAGTCTGTCTGTGGTCTGGCTGGGATTTCAGAGGCTGTGCAAATTTCCCAGTTGCTGCTGGAGCTCTGCTGGGTTTACTGGAGTGTCAGAAACCCTGTGGAGAGTTTATCACCCTGCCTGCCACTTCTCCATCAATCTCTCTCTGTCTCTCTCTCTCTCTCTCTCTCTCTCTCAATCTCAATCTCTCTCTCTCTCTCTCTCTCTCTCTCTCTCAATCTCTCTCTCTCTCAATCTCAATCTCTCTCTCTCTCTCAATCTCAATCTCTCTCTCTCTCTCTCTCTCTCTCTCTCAATCTCTCTCTCTCTCAATCTCAATCTCTCTCTCTCTCTCTCTCAATCTCAATCTCTCTCTCTCTCTCTCTCTCAATCTCTCTCTCAATCTCTCTCTCTCTCTCTCTCTCAATCTCAATCTCTCTCTCTCTCTCTCTCTCTCTCTCTCTCTCAATCTCTCGCTCTCTTCCTCTCTCTCTCAGTCTCTCTCTCTCTCTCTCTCTCTCTCTCTCTCTTCCTCTCACAGACTCATTCTGCCTCTTTCTCCTCCTTCTGTCTTTCTCTTCCACCATTATTCCTCGTCTCCCTGTTCTGTGTCTGACGCTCCTCGGCTCAGAGTAACAGTGGACGGTGTTATTCAGCTTCAGTGTTCTGGCACATGGCATTAGGAATGAATGTAGTGTGGGAACGTTGTGTGAAGATTGATTATATCGATCTGTTTATTTATTTATTGTTTGTGGACTAAACAATGTTAAAAAATTAAAAATAGATCAAAACCAGAAAGAAACAAGACTTTAACATCATGTTTTGTTTATCTTTGGTCAAATACAATCATGCTCCAGTTTAAAATAAATCAACAAATAAATACGATAAATAAATAATGTTCCATCAACAAAAACAAAACAAATACAGGAAAAAAAAACTTTTTAAATTTAATACAGGAGGACAACACACGCAATATTATGACTCACTTAAGACCCACTTTTGGTTCCCTAAAGAACAAGAAGTCTGAGTGTGAAGAAACTTGTGATATAAAAGTGCTCTACCAATAAAACCATAAATGTTTCATGATAAAATTCACTCTGATATTATGTGAATCTCCTCCTGGTGGCGTAATAGAGCACTGTTCTGCAGAAGATCAACAACGCACAGTAAGAGCTGCCCAGACTAAAGTCCAGCTTCCAAACATGGTGAAGGTTTCACACACTGCTACTGTAGATGTGATGGTGGGTCAGGAGCGTACTGTAGATGTGATGGTGGGTCAGGAGTGTACTGTAGATGTGATGGTGGGTCAGGAGTGTGCTGTAGATGTGATGGTGGGTCAGGAGTGTACTGTAGATGTGATGGTGGGTCAGGAGTGTACTGTAGATGTGATGGTGGGTCAGGAGTGTGCTGTAGATGTGATGGTGGGTCAGGAGTGTGCTGTAGATGTGATGGTGGGTCAGGAGTGTACTGTAGATGTGATTGTGGGTCAGGAGTGTACTGTAGATGTGATGGTGGGTCAGTCAGGAGTGTGCTGTAGATGTGATGGTGGGTCAGGAGTGTACTGTAGATGTGATGGTGGGTCAGTCAGGAGTGTACTGTAGATGTGATGGTGGGTCAGTCAGGAGTGTACTGTAGATGTGATGGTGGATCAGGAGTGTACTGTAGATGTGATGGTGGGTCAGGAGTGTACTGTAGATGTGATGGTGGATCAGTCAGGAGTGTACTGTAGATGTGATGGTGGGTCAGGAGTGTACTGTAGATGTGATGGTGGTCAGTCAGGAGTGTACTGTAGATGTGATGGTGGTCAGTCAGGAGTGTACTGTAGATGTGATGGTGGGTCAGGAGTGTACTGTAGATGTGATGGTGGTCAGTCAGGAGTGTACTGTAGATGTGATGGTGGTCAGTCAGGAGTGTACTGTAGATGTGATGGTGGGTCAGGAGTGTACTGTAGATGTGATGGTGGATCAGGAGTGTACTGTAGATGTGATGGTGGGTCAGGAGTGTACTGTAGATGTGATGGTGGATCAGTCAGGAGTGTACTGTAGATGTGATGGTGGGTCAGTAGGAGTGTACTGTAGATGTGATGGTGGGTCAGTAGGAGAGTACTGTAGATGTGATGGTGGGTCAGTCAGGAGCGTACTGTAGATGTGATGGTGGGTAAGTCGGGAGTGTACTGTAGATGTGATGGGTCAGTCAGGAGTGTACTGTAGATGTGATGGTGGGTCAGGGGTGTACTGTAGATGTGATGGTGGGTCAGTCAGGAGTGTACTGTAGATGTGATGGTGGGTCAGTCAGGAGTGTACTGTAGATGTGAT
Source organism: Salminus brasiliensis (assembly GCF_030463535.1). Classification (NCBI taxonomy): domain Eukaryota; kingdom Metazoa; phylum Chordata; class Actinopteri; order Characiformes; family Bryconidae; genus Salminus; species Salminus brasiliensis. The sequence continues at coordinate 45,527,650 of NC_132883.1, read as the reverse complement.
GATAATAAAATCTAGTTGGGTTTGATGGGGCTGAGATCTGACGTTCTACTTTGTGGCCTAAAATAAATGGACAGTGTTTGACACAGCAGCCTCTTTTCACTGATCATAAGTATTTGGACGCAGATATTCTGATAGATGATATAGAACTGTACTGAATGAATAGTGTTTGGATGTGTATGGATTTATCAGACTGTTTATCTGGTACTCTTAACCCTGCCTCTAAAGGTTAAGAGTTGTAGGAATGGACCAGAGATGATGAAGAGTGACGGAAGGAGGAAAGTGTGGAGAAATGTTCCTCATGGTCCAGAGCGAACCACCTCAGGGCAGCACTGGAACTGGATCAGTTGTCCTTATTGACGATGTGTCGGCGATGCTGTAAAAATCACAAGCAAATTACTAATTGCTTAATTGCTAATCAATACCCATGTCAGAGTTGCTGCTGATAGATTGGTTTGAGGTAGTTCAGAAAATGACTGTTCACATTTGCTAACTGTCGCCACTGTCGGCACAAAACCTCATATCTCGTATTGACAAAACTGGAACTGGAAATACGAGGGCCAGGGTACTGACGTCTGCTGATGTTTCTGCTCTAACCAACCGACCAAAGCTGGCAATCAACAGGTGAGCTGAATCAGGTGTGGTTGAGAAGGATCTGGAATTCAGCCCTTCAGAAGCAAAGTTCCCATCCTTGCTTTATATTATGTAGAGTTTATTAATGTGGTCCTGCAAATGCACCTCACATCTCACAAAAATATTTGACCACCCATTAAATCAAGCAAAGGAGGTTCTTCTTCAGCACTTCTTCAGCAAAGAACCCTTGTGCAAACCACCTCAGGGCAGCACTGGAACTGGATCAGTTGTCGTTATTGACAATGTGTCGGCGATGCTGTAAAAATCACAAGCAAATTACTAGTTGCTTAATTGCAAATCAATGACCATGACAGACCTGCAGCTGCTGATAGATTGGGTTTGAAAAATCAGTGTTTCACTTTCACTACAGTGTAGTGTCACGGTCGGGACAGTGGAGTATCTCCAAAACAGCAACAGAAACTTTTTAGTAGAAGTGGAAGTCACCGTAAAAATATTAATTTAATATTCGTAAGCCATTGTTGAGCATTTCTATTGGTCAGATGGACTGGTCTGAGTACTTCTGGAACTGCTGATCTCCTGGATTTTCAGCACAACAGTCTCTAGAGTTACTCTGAATGGTGTAATAAAGAAAACACCTGCAGATGGAAACACCTTGTAGATGAAAGAGGCGGACGCAGAATGGCCAGACTGATGGAGCTGACAGAAAGGCTACAGTAGCTCACAGTAACTGTGGAGAGCAGAAAATCAATGGTTTCAAACTTTAAAAAAGCCTTTTTTCATCATTGTAGATGTTTGATGGTGCTTAAATGAGTTGTACTGTCCTTATTTTAATGCTTTTCTTTCCTTTCCCACATTTGATGCAGTGTCCTTGGAGAAGTGCTTTAATTAATGAGCATTATTATTATTCTTTCAGTCTTTCAGAGAGTTTCACATCTTCAAAGCTGCTGCAGTAGAAGCTCTGATAGCCAGTCTAGTCCAAGCCTAGTCTAGTTCTTAAAAAGACTCCAGTTCTTATCCAGTCCTTTGGGACTTCTTTGCTCACTCAGTAACACACCTGAGCAAACCTCGCCCGATCATCAAGTGTGGTCAAGCTGTAATCAGGGATGACATTTCAAACCCGTCGTGCTCTTAATCTCTCGTGTTCTTTGATCTGTTCTGAAAAGCTGCGCTGTGCTCTGCTGACCTGCTCGCTAAACTCTTCTACGCTGAACCCGCAGTGCAGAAAGCCCCACACAGCAGCCGAGGTTCGGCCTGAGTCCACCTTCGCCCGGCTGCTTCTCAGCTGCCTCTCTCTTTTGGTTGGTGAAAGCGTAGTCCTTCAAGCCTCACGTCAGGCTATCGCCAGAGAGACCAGCCAAAAACCACCTAATCTGACCAGGCCAAATGTCTATCGGCCTGTGTTTAGCACGCAACCCGCTAAAATACCATCTTGGCCAGCTCGAACTGGTTAAGCTGGTAGACCAGTTCATCTCTTGACCAACATGGGATATGTTTTATTGTAACTTGTCCACTAGCATTACCAACTTGACCAGACTAGTGAACCAGTATGGCCAAGCTGGTTGACCACCATGTATGTAGGTTTGTAGGTATTTCTAATAAAGTGGCCAGAGAGTGGAAACACTAAGTAGGTGTTTCTAATAAAGTGGCCAGTGGGTGGGAGCACAAGATAGGTGTTTCTAATAAAGTGGCCAGTGAATGAAAAGCATACGGTAGGTGTTTCTAATAAAGTGGCCAGTGGGTGGAAGCACAAGGTAGGTGTTTCTAATAAAGTGGCCAGTGGGTGGAAGCACAAGGTAAGTGTTTCTAATAAAGTGTCCAGTGGGTGGAAGCACAAGGTAGGTGTTTCTAATAAAGTGGCCAGTGAATGAAAAGCATACTGTAGGTGTTTCTAATAAAGTGGTTAGTGGGTGGAACCACAAGGTAGGTGTTTCTAATAAAGTGGCCAGTGGGTGGAACCACAAGGTAGGTGTTTCTAATAAAGTGGCCAGTGGGTGGAACCACAAGGTAGGTGTTTCTAATAAAGTGGCCAGTGGGTGGAGGCAGGTCCAGCTCTTGTGATGAAATATTCCTTTTTTCAGATTCAATTTCCTCAAATTTTCCTTTTTGTTTGTTTGTTTATTTGTTTGTTGTCTGGGGGTTTAGTCGCCCTCTGTTGCTCTCGGACGCTCTCTACAGAAACGGATGCTTTCTTATCGTTTCTCATTACAGCATGTCCGTGTCACAGAACTGTTACAGAGCTTTGATTGGTGCTTATTTTCTGCTTGGGTGCGCTGCGGTTAGTAAACAAACAGGCCGGGGAAGAGTGCGTACGCCAGAGAAAAGCTATCGCTGCTGAATTCCTCGTCTCTTCTGAGCAACACGCCGCTGTAATTGCATATTAAGTGCCGTTCACTTCATCCAAACTCGGCCGACATCACTATAGCAACCGCCTCCCATCTGACAGACAGACGCTTTGTACTCTATTTAAGGGCAGGATTAAGAACACTTGTCATTTTCTATGTATCATAGTACCGACTGGAATATCAGGCCTGTTTCACTGCGCAGTTTCATTTCATCATCTTCTGAGCTCCTGCTTGTCTGCTTACCTGCAGTCTGCACTGTCGCTCTTAATGAATTGGAGATGCAGAAGAGATGGATGGTGCAACAGGGCTGTGCATACAGCCTTCTGAGCAGAGAGAAGCATTTCCTGCAGCCGGAGCACTTCTGTTTAGCTCTTTCTTTAAGATTTAGCTGCAGTTTTTGGTCGCCTGGAGAATCACGCAGCTGTCTCTGGGAAGGAGCCCACCCGGGGCCGAGCCCAGCAAGGACCAAGCCCACCCGGGTTCGTCTTCAGTACCATCAGATGAGGGATGTAATGTAATGAATGTAGAGAACCTTTAAGCTAATTAAGGTGCACCTCCTACATTTCTTATATATAAAACACTACATGTCCAAATGTTTGTGGACACTCCTTCTTTAAGTTGCACCCATTGCTGATACAAATGTACAAATGCACACACACACACACACACACACACACACACACAGCTTGTCTAGTCCCTGTAGAGAAGAAGTACTGCCAATAGAATAGGACTCTCTGGAGCAGATCAACATCATGACCCTATTGGCTCCATGCTGCCTAATAATGCCAGGCGTGGGCTAGAGGGGTGTAATATCCAATATCACTCCAATATCAGTTTGGGAGGTGTTGGACGGTGATCATTCAACATCCTGACCTCACTAACACTCTTGTTGCTGCATGCAATCAAATCCTCACAGCAATGCTTTTCCTCCAGAATCTAGTAGAAAGTCTTCTTCTCTGGACAGTAGAGACAGTTACTCCAACAGAAGCAGAATTAACTCTATTATTAGTATTAAACTAGACGACATTCAGGAGCTGCTTTTAAGACCCCACTGTATATGTAAATAAGCTGTGTTCTGATTGGCTGACTTACAAAAAACTAAATACAAACAAAAAATATAACAAAATAATCACAAATAATTCAGCATGGGTGGTGTTTTTATACAGTATATAGACTGCGGAGTAAATATATATATATGTAGTGCAGCTACAGAAAGTAGTCCCTAAAGAAAACTGGATTAGTTGAGATTCTCTATTCACTATTTTACCCTCATCATCATCATCATCATCATCATTCCATATAAAACTCAGAAGACTCATGTAGCTGCACTGGTGGGTTTGGATAGGAGATAAATTATGGGCTGTATCTGTGTTGTAGTCATGGCGACTGACACCTGCTTCCATTCACCTCCACTGTAGAGAGATCAGAGTGGGTCAGTTTCTCCACAGTGAAGCTCAGATACATTGATACAGTAGTGTGAAAAATGTGGACCTGTTGCAGTCTCCTTCTCTCACTGCTAGAGGAGACGTTTAGCAGAGCCTCGCTGCAGATGAATGCAGTATTTATGACTGACCCATTAAGAGCCAGCACAGTCCAGAGCGTGCTCATTAACCTCCCATTAGGCCAGGACAAAGGCCCGAAACGTTAATAAAGCTGTAATTAAATTACTGCACTTCTCCTCCTGAGAGTCTGATGGGTCAGGAAGGCAGGTTTGAGGGGATTTGGGGGGATAAATGGGATAAAGGTGATTTTAATGAGCACAGCAATTCAGGGATGTTAAATTACGCGCTGTGTATGGATAGTTTATGGGAACAATTTAAATAAGTGCTTTATGAGAATGTCATTTCTGCTCTTCATCGAGATGGATGGGCTAATTTGTGTGCATCCAGCTGTTATTTTGCCATACATTCAATTTACACTATTATTTGTATGCAGTTACTTAATTGCTTACTGAATTACACGGTTCCGTAAGGCATAGTAATTAAAATATGCTCATATAAATACATTTATTTACATTCTGCAGTGACAGATTTGTGTAGAAAATATAAAAAAATATGGGTAATATGGTTTGGTGTGAAACTCCTGGTTCTAGATAACCTCCCCCAGTCAGAGCTGGAGTTCTACAGTGGAGGTTCTAGATACCCTCCCCCAGTCAGAGCTAGAGTTCTACAGTGGAGGTTCTAGATAAGCTCCCCCAGTCAGAGCTGTGGTTCTACAGTGGAGGTGAAGGGAAGCAGACGTCTGAAGCTCTACTAAAAGCTCCTCACAGAAAGTTCTTCACCTAATGGTGATGAAGACGCTGCCTGATGCCTGAGACACGGTTCTACCAGAGTTCTGAGAAGAGTTCGGCTCTAGAACCTGCTTTTAAAACCAGATCATTAAAATGGTGGAGGGATACATGCTGCAGGGTGTAGTGCGGCTACAGAAAGTAGTCCCTAAAGAGAACTGCATTAGTTGAGATTCTTTGCAAATAAATTCTTTAAAAATCAGACAATGTGATTTTCAGAATTTTTTTCTCATTTTGTCTCTTATAGTTGAGTCTACCTATGATTTCTATTACAGCCTCTCTCATCTTTTTAAGTGGGAGAACTTTCACAATTGGTGACTGACTAAATACTTTTTTCCCCTACTGTATATTCACCCCTTTACTTTTTATACAGTATATATATACAGTAACTTTTACTGTTATGTTACTTGTTCCAGGAGACATAACGGAGTGTATAAGTCTATATATATATCTCTATATAAGTCTAAGTAATCTGCAGATCTTCAGATCTCAGAATAACTCAGAATAAATCAGCCTGGTTTTTATGTAAATTGTAAATAATGTGATTTTTTTTAAGTTAAATCTCTGTAAAGGTTGGTTTGCGCTGTGTGACCAGACAAGATTCTCCGCAATTTCTCATCCATTCTTTCATAATTGTCTGCAATTTATGTCACTCCGGCTCTAATTTGCTGTGGACGTTTGGGCAAACACTCTCTCTCTGACTCTGGGAATTGGTAATGATGTAGAGAAGGGAAAAGCAGCCGTAAAGTGATGTGATTTCCCCGTCAGACGGGAGCCGGGCTCCGGGACGAGGCTGTCCTGCTTGTATTTGTCACGGCGGTGGCTGGCTTACAGCTGGGCTTAATTAAAGTGTCTTCTGAAATATTCAGGCAGACGGATGAGTGTGTGTGGAGCTCTCTCTCTCTCTCTCTCTTTCTCTCTCTCTCTCTCTCTTTTTCTCTCTCTGTTGTAATTACAAGAGTTTGGCATATTTATGGATCTCATACACTCTCCTCTGGACTGTACCGTGTCATTATGGTGCAGATTAGACAGTAAAATACACTCCCAGCAGCCCCTGCTCCTGCTGTCTCTGGGCCGTGTTGTTTCTAAGTCGCTGTTCATGAGGTTATAACTCACCGTCCGGGAAACTGGAGTGAGAGAGAGGGTGTGCATGCTTCCAGTCTCCGCACTCAGCTGAGTCAAAAAGAGCTGCAGGACAGTAAACCAGACCAGAGAGCAGAACTGGAGCTTTCTGTGCTGAGCTACTGTCTTCATCTCTTGGTGTTGGTGGTGTTTGATGGTGTTGGTGTTTGATGATGTTGGTGTTTGTTGGTGTTTGATGATGTTGGTGTTTGATGATGTTAGTGTTTGTTGGTGTTTGATGGTGTTGGTGTTTGATGATGTTAGTGTTTGTTGGTATTTGATGGTGTTGGTGTTTGATGATGTTAGTCTTTGGTGATGTTGGTGTTTGGTGTTTTTTGATGATGTTGGTGTTCGATGGTTTGGTGGAGCTTACAGGTTTTGGTGCTTTATGTCAAGTGGAGGTGTTTGTTGGTGTTTGTAGGTGTTAGAGTGATGGAGGCATTTGGTGGTGTATGCTAGATTGTTGTAATTGGGTGATGTTTGTAGGTGCTTGCTGCTGCTGGTGTTTGATGATGTTGGTGTTTTGGTGATGTTTGATGGTGTTTGATGGTTTGGTGGAGCTTACAGGTTTTGGTGCTTTGTGTTATGTGGAGGTGTTTGTTGGTGTTTGTAGGTGTTAGTGATGGAGGCATTTGGTGGTGCTTGCTGCTGCCGGTGTTTGATGATGTTGATGTTTTGTGGTGTTAGTGTCTGATGGAGTTTGATGATGTTGGTGTTTTGTGGTGTTTGATGGTGTTAGTGTCTGATGGAGTTTGATGATGTTGGTGTTTTGTGGTGTTTGATGGTGTTAGTGTCTGATGGAGTTTGATGATTTTGTGGGGAAAGTCCTGGAAGTGCTTTGTGATATTTGGAAGTGTTTGCTGCTGTATGAAGGTGTTTAAAGGTGCATAGTGGTGTTGAGCCTTGATTTATGGTGGTTTGGCGGTGTTCAGTGGTGTGTGGTTGGAGGTGATTAGATGTGTCTAGTGGTGTTAAACTGTGTTTAGAGGTGTTTGGCAGTATTTTGGAGGCATACACTGTGACTCTCTCTCTCTCTCTCTCTCTTTCTCTCTCTCTCTTTTTTACACGAATGCACAAATGCATGCTTTGTTCTTTTCCTATCTGAGTCACTCTGTACGTCTCTCGTCCTTTCCTCCCTTCCTCTCCAACCCCAGATCTCTCTGTTCTTCTTTTCCTCAGCTGTGTTTGTTTGTCCCACGCTCTGCACTGGTGTGTGTCGTCGTGGGAATCCACAGGAAAACGCTTGCTTTGCATATTCTGTGCTTCTATTGGAGCGACATCTGTCCTCCCCTGCAGTTCGGCTCGGTCTGAGGAGAGAAACAAACAGCAGCAGGAGCACCACATCCCTCTGTTCTGCTTCCTGCGGGTGAGGAGGCGGAGGAGGAGAAGTAAATAACGGCTCCCTGTACGAACATTACCTTCAGCGAATAAAGCTGTGATATCACTGCACTGTTTACTCTCCAGTGCTGCGTCTCGACACGCCGGTGCGGTAATGGTTAAAGCAAAATCAGTCAAAATCATGGATAATAAATGAGGCTCCACCCACATGCGTCCTTCCATAGTTACTGTTGCTGAGTTGGACAAGCTTTAGAGAACAGGTTTGGGGTTTAAGTTCACTGAAGCTCAGCAGAGGCCTGTATAACCTTAATTAATGAATTAATTAAGTTGCATCCATTGCTGGCGCACACACAGCTTGTCTAGTCCCTGTAGAGAAGAAGTACTGCCAATAGAATAGGACTGGAGCAGATCAACATCATGACCCTATCGGCTCCATGCTGCCTAATAATGCCAGGTGTGGGCTAGAGGGGTATAAAGCCCCCCAGCATTGAGGAGCTGTGGAGCAGTGGAGGAGCTGTGTTCTCTGGAATGATGGTGGAGGAGCTCCATCCAGTACTTTTCAATGGGATGAGTTGGGGAGTTGATGATGAGGTGTTGGGGTGTTGATCATCCATTCAATATCCTGACCTCACTAACGCTCTTGTCGCTGAATGCAATCAAATCCTCACAGCAATGCTCCTCCTCCAAAATCTAGTAGAAAGTCTCCTTCTCTGGACAGTAGAGACAGTTACTCCAACAGAAGCAGGATCAACTTCAGAAGACACAGAAATAATGAACAGGTGTCCCAATACCTTTGTCCATATATATATGGACAATATATTGCCTCCACTGAAAGTATTTTATCCTCAAGTATGAACCGCTGGGTAGAACCAGCAGTGCAGAGTAGATCTGCAGGTGAGGGTCATCTCAGGGACATCTACCCCAGACCGCCTGGTCTGCTTTCTGTAGCCAGTCCGCCTCAAAAACTGATGCTGCAGGTTCTGTTTCCAAACACGCTGCAGCACACCTGGCTCCACCTGTTGGTCTCAGTCTTCAAAACGGTCGTTCAGGTGAGCTCCTGCTTTGTTGGAATGAAAACCTCTCAGATCTCCGTAACTCAGCTGGAGCTGCTTTTGAAGACGGCACACACCGTGGTGTTGGTATACACCAGTACAGCCGGGCTCTGCAGCTGCCTGATGCCGTAATACTGGGAGATAGGCCTGATAGACGGCTAGGCACTCATACCCTTCCCTCACAATTTCCCTGCTTGTTCCAATGAGCTACAAGTACAAAGATTCCTATCCCACCTCACTAACACTCCATCACATCACACCTGACAGCCCGACACACACACACACACACACACGGGCCTTTAATATTCAGCAGATACATGACACAGTCTGCTAGCTTTGAGAAAGTGCCAAGCCAACGTCAGAACCGCCGAACCGGAGCCTTTTTTGTCATTTCAACACTTTTCTGACGAGGTAGAACATTGCAGAACCATCTGAGGAGTAAAGCGCAGGAGACAGGACGGAGACAGAGCGGAGACAGAGCGGAGACGTGGAGACTGAGAGGACTCGCTTTACAGCTTTGAAGTGCGTTCTGAATTATAGGTTATTCCTCATTCTTTAAGCGGGTGAAGCCTGCGCTCACTCTGACTGATGCACTCAGGCTCTCTTTGTTTTATCAGTTTCCTGAACCAGTCGGAGAATCTGACGACGGCTTTCTGGGATTTGACTTTTTTCATTCTCTTTAAACAAAGTAAAAACTGAGTATTATAAAAATATATAATCCATAACAATGAAGCTACAAGCTAGAAGAAAATACTGTTAATCCTCCTCCGCCCACTCACTGGCCACTTTATTAGAAACACCTACCTTGTACTCTCACTTACGGGCCACTTTATTAGAAACACCCACCTTGTGCTTCCACTCAATGGCCACTTTATTAGAAACACCTACCTTGTGCTTTCACTTGCTGGCCACTTTATTAGAAACACCTACCCTGTGCTTTAACCCGCTGGCCACTTTATTAGAAACACTGGCCTTGTGATTCCACTCGCTGGCCACTTTATTAGAAACACCTACCTTGTGCTTCCACTTACTGGCCACTTTATTAGAAACACTTACCTTTTGCTTTCACTCGCTGGCCACTTTATTAGAAACACCCTACCTTGTGCTTCCACTCACTGGCCACTTTATTAGAAACATCTACCTTGTGGTTCCACTCACTGGCCACTTTATTAGAAACACCTACCTTGTGCTTTCACTCACTGGCCACTTTATTAGAAACACTGGCCTTGTGCTTCCACTCGCTGGCCACTTTATTAGAAACCCCTACTCTTATAGCTGAACTTTTATTTGGGTGGATTTAATGTGATTGTAAAAGCTGGAATTCTACGGTGAGAGAGATGAAGGTCTCTCTCTCTCTCTCTCTCTCTCTCTCTCTCTCTTTTATCTTCGCTCTGTCTTTTCTTTGCTCTGATCAGCATCAGCCGTCAGTGCCGCTGCCAGGGAGAGAGAGAGGTCAGCCTCACTGTAATTGGAGTGGGCGTTTAATCAAGCCTTTAAAAGCCTCAGTCGAGCGTCTCAAACACATATAATCGATTCGCCAATCTGGATTGACTCAGCTCGATGCTGTCCGAATGCCTGATTTGTAGATGTTGGTCAGCAGGTGAAAGTGACCGCTGGGCTGACCACTTCCTCATAAACCAGATGTGCAGACCTCAAAGTCAGTGTAAATATGATAACTCCAGCTCAGATTGTAGTAAGAGAGGGCCGGCAGGGGGGTGGCAGGGGGCCGGCAGGGGGCCTGCGGCGCTGTGGTTATCAGCAGCCAGAATCAAATCAGGCTGAGTTTTATTTCTGAGTCTGAGAAAGTGTTTAACTTGCAGATTCTAAACTTTCACTCCATCCCACACCAGAGTCCGTCAGAGGAGGAGGAGGAGATGTCTCACTGTGAACGGACTTTCTGTGAAGTCCTCCGTGTTTCCGGGTCGTTTACTGACATTTAACTAAACCGGAAAAGTCCGAAACTCTAACTCTAACCATGATCCAGTACAGAACTCCAACCAAGTGCTTTTTGGATCAGCGCAGGTGATTATCAGCAATTCTCAACTATTTATATCTATAATTTTTATATCTATAATTTTTCTATTTTCTTTGAATCATTTCTCTGTCTGACTTTTGATTTTTGTGGAATTGATTCCCGTATTTGAATGAATGGGGTGCAAACGATTGGCACCCTTCAAATGTAACAATGATACAAATACACTTGTAACCCCCAACCAACACAAGCACTTGGCAACACCTGAGCCACCACCCGAAACACCATAGCAACCCTCTTTGGTACCACCACAACTGCCCAGCAATCACTAAGCAACATCATGGCACCTGAAATGCTGCAGCAATCACCTTCCCACACTCTAGCATCCATCTAGCATTCACTTAGCAACACCATAGCAACCAGCTAGTAAAAAACACCTGGAAACCACCTGAAATACCATTGCAACCATGTAGTAACAGCCTAGAAACTGCCTGGAAGTGGAATCCACTTTGGCTGTGCAACCTTTCTAGTTGTTGTTATTATTATTATTATTATTATTAGTGTCCTAAAGTATTGGTCAGTCAGAGGCACTCTAGGGTGCCCAGAGTATACTATCTAAAACTGATAGGTCCTAAATCATGTCTAGTGACCCCACAGTGGTGCTATGATTCATAAATGACTATGATTTGTGTATTTTAGATGTAATGACTTTGTGGGGTTTATTGTTAGTTAGTTGATTTTTATTCATGACTGGCATCAATATTCAATTTATTTATTTATTTTTATTATTATTATTATTATTATTATTATTAATAAATGCATTCAGGTGAGTTTATGTTTTGGGTTATATTGTTATCACTGTACTCCACAAAACCCTATGAAATTCAGACATCTTACATTTTTAATTTTATTAAAATATCTCCAAGAGCATGAGCTTCAGATGTTCTCTACACTGACCTGTCCAAAAAAAAAAAAAAAAAAAAAAAAATACAGAGCTGGTTTCATCATCTGGTGGGTTCATGTGTCTGAGCTCATGCTTTAGCTGGATCTGGCAACCCTGCAGTGAGAAGACACTGAAACAGGAATCAGGCCTGAGAGGATTTCTGACGCTTTCTACAGGAACCACAACTCAGCACCTTCACTGCTGCACACCTCCACACCTCACTGAGGCTTCTTCACACACACAGCCACACATACACACACACACACACACACACACACACACACACACAGTGGCTAACGTGCATCATTTTGATCAAGGTTACATTTCATTCCTGGCTCTCTGCAGCCGCTCATCTGAAGTGTTTGTGGAGATGAAAAGAAGCTGAAAGTCTTTGAAGCTGATTTCTCCTGCTGCATCCGGCCTTATCTCCGCACCTCAGCATTCTGCTGAGTTAAGGGACGAGAGAGAGACAGAGACACAGAGAGAGCGAGAGCGAGAGAGAGAGAGAGAGAGAGAGAGAGAGAGAGGCTGCAAAGTATCAATACTTCAACTACTACTCAGCACCAGCTTCAATACAGGCAACCAAAATCTACAGTTCAGAAGTTCTGGTCTCCTAATCCCATTACTGTAAACTCTGTCTCTCAGCAGCGGCTTCTGTAGGAACTCCAGATCTCATTAGAACAGATGCAGGTAAACAGAATACAGCAAACCGGAAAACCTGATGAGTTCAGTCAACTCAAATGATTTGAGGAAATTCTATTACTAGAGAACCCTCACCAGTGTTTACAGCTGTCCCGTGTAGAATTAAGGGGTTAAATAGCACCCTGTTCCTGTAGATTAGTGAATTAAACGAGGTGAAGTGACATTACTCAAACAGAGATCTTCACACCCAGTCGGAATCCAGTTTCCAGCCTTGGACTGGACATCACCTGTTCCTCAAAATTCCAGCAAGAATCAAATCCAGAACTGGAAACTGAGAAGATCCAGATCTGAAGACCAGCACAGGGCAACAAGAACAAGAGCTTCTCATTCTGAAGAAAGTAGTGAGATCTTGTCAGTGAGCTAGTCTGAAGAACAGAGCACGGTTCCTCCAGGGTTCTCCTGGACGCCCCCCAGTCCAGCCAGCACAGCGTGGAGGATGTGTTCAACTCCATCAGCAGCAGCAGCAGCAGCAGCAGCTCACCTGATTTACCATCATTAAGCCCTGATTTACCACCAAACCAGGTGTTGATCTGAGGAGAACTCTAAATAATACTAGACTCCATGAGGAGAACTTTGGAGATGTTCTAATGATGAACACAGTGATGGAGAACCACCACCACCACTTTCTGTAGGAGTGATATTATTATTAGTGTTTATTGTAATATCAGTGATTTACTGAGCGGATGTTTGTGGACACGCCTTCTAATGAATGCATTCGCAGGTTCTCCACTGTGGACCGATGGCGGCCTGCTGTGTGTGCTGTCTGCCGGGCAGCTCTCTGCTGCGTGGTTCTGGGGTGGGTGGTGCTGAGTGTATATGAGGCCCGTGTGTTCTGGGGTAAAACAATATGACCCACTTATCCCCCGGAGCAGGACTCCGGTGTATC